>NC_051862.1:65684403-65684522 GCF_015732765.1 Culex quinquefasciatus
AAGCACTCCGCCAGCAAGCAGCTCTCAACGGCCGGCTTGAAGCGCAAAATGCCCTCGCCCAAGGCCGGCGTGGTCAAGCGATCGCTGCTCAAAGACCTCAACAGCCCGCGGGCGTTCGC
>NC_051862.1:65684559-65704610 GCF_015732765.1 Culex quinquefasciatus
CTCATGCCGCCGAAATCCCCCGCCGGCAAGATCCCCACCATCAAGGTGTACGACACCAAGAACGGAACCAAGCGGGTAAGAATGCTCTTGATAGTCTGGTGACCAGGGATGGAATAATCGCAAAAAAATCAATTTCGCTGGCGAACTTTCTTCACCCGCGAAAGAGAGAGGAGGCAAATCACGCAAAAGAAAATCGCTCCCGAACTTCTCCAAGAAAATCAATCTGCTGATGATTTTTTGTGAATTTCCTTGTCAGCACCACTTAAAAGTGTTTATTTCACTTTGTTTACACACATTGCCCATCTACAAATAGTGACAGGTCATTTTTCGACGTGTGACGTTACATTTGCAAGTGTAGTAGTGAAAAAGATGTTCCGCCGAATAATCAAGATGATGATTTTTTTAGATTCTTTTTACCGATCTTTCGCGCGCGAGAGAGGAGAGCCAAGCTCACTTCGGATTTTTTCTCTTGATGAACGTCCAATGATTTTCTTTTGATGATGATTATTCCATCGCTGCTGGTGACATTGACTCTAATCTCCAACGTTTGTTCTTTCAGCGCTCGCGGCGAAAGTCCCAGAACAAACACCGTCGAAGCACCTCCAGACCCGTCCCGGAAATCCACGTTACGTCCAGCTCAAACTCCACGATCCAATCGGAATCGGTGTCGTACGAGCACTTTGAGGTAAGCTCGCTCAAAAAAACCCCAAATCCAACCTAAAACCCAACCCCTCTCCCCGCAGAACTTCTTCGAGCAAAACACCCCGAACCGGTCCTCCCTGATGCCACCCGGTAGAGCTGCGGCGGCAGCTGCCGCGGCCATGGACGCGCCCGGCCCATCGTCCCGGCGGATAACGTCCCGACGGAACGCCACGGCAACCAACAACAACCTGCACACGCTGATCAAAACCCCGTCCAAGGTGACGCTGCGCAATCCGGTGGCCTCGTCGACGATGCTCGCCACCACGATGCGGTCGCCGTCGGCCGTCGGCAACCTAACGGCCAGCGGCAAGAAGCTCATGGCGGCGTCCAAGAACTGCCCGATCATCTTTTAGGGCCTCACTTTTGTCTCGTTTAACGATCGGATTTTTTTTTTTTCTAGAGAATCGGCAATATTTTGACCCCCTTTTTTGTTGGCATTGTTTTTTTTTGTATCCTTTTAAGCTTTTTTGTTGCGGATAAGCTCATCTCAAGGCAGGACAGTAGAACCGCGCAAAAACCTTTTTTTGTTCTTCTCAATTATTTGTATTTTCGTTTATTTTTAAATAAAGTCGATCGAACCTTCCACCATCAATTCACACGCACACACAGATATCAATCACACGCTTATTTTTTTATTTTTTGCGCGACCCGTCGATACAAAACGTAAGCTCTCTCTCGCCCATTAGTTATTGATTAACGACACTCACAAACATGCATTTAGTGATAAGATTGTTTCAAGATGTTTTAATAAAAAAAAATAAAAAAAAATAACGCATTTCTTCCAGCTTGCAGAGTCGCTGTTTCGCGAAAAAAAAAGAAAACTCTGCGCCTTTTGTACAAAGTCTGAGCAGTATGTTGGTTAAGTGCTATTAATAAATCGCAAAGTATACATAAACAAGTATTGTTACTGTTGTTATTATTTTCCGAAATTTACAAAACTGGTTTTCCTACTCTGAAAGTTTTTCAGATTTTGACGACTCCGACACCGAATCAAACAAATCTAGCTTGCAATTTAAAATGCTAAGCGAGGTTGACTTCTCAACCACAGACGTAAATATCAAGTACCTCTGAAAACTCCGATTAGCACGAATGCTTTTGAAAAGCTAGCTGGATAGTAAGTACGAACGCTCTGATATTACAAAAATAGGATTTCGTGCATTTTTCTGTTCAGTTTTGGTTTCAGCAAAAAATAGTAGAAATCTCTTCAGAACCACTACTAAATCGCGGAACAGGTAATTTTTTCTGGACACGATTTGCATGCATTATTCTTGTGGAATCCATTTGTTTCTTTTTCATTGCTTTCAATGTTAAAGTTGACCTGGATCGGCCATAAACTCGATGTTTAAGCTGATGCTTTTATTTCGATCAAGCGTCGGCGATCTTCCAAGAAGATGTTGTAGTTGATCTTGCCAATCTTTTCAGTTCCAGCCTGGCCTACTTTTAAAGTGCTTGGCAAATCATCTTTTCGGCTAATGTAGTGCTGAAATGGTCCGGACTGGGCTACTGAAAGGCTCGTTTACAGAAAAGAAAAGAGCGAATTTATTGCGTCCGATTGATTTCGTTACTTGGAACGCCAGAACGCCGTGGCTGAGCAATGCAACACAACCGCTCCGTGGCTTGCTTCACGACCCGTCGAAACGGAACGGTCACGGAAACAGCAGTCCGCTGATTCTTCCCTGGCCCACCTTTTCACCGATTATTCACTGTGTTAATCTTCGTGGAGGACACTCCGTCGGATGGTCACTCGCGCAACCCGAGAGAATGTTCCGTGGATCAACCGCCTTCCTCCTGCTCCGGACGGATGCACACCGCTTGTTCTTGGATAGAACTGGCCGTCCAAACTTTTCCCTCGCTTTCTCTATTCGACGCCAACATTTCAAAAAGCATCATGTACAAACCATGCGTTTTGAGAAAAACGCATTTGAATGTTGAGCATCCATTTTCAATTCCCATTTTAATATAAAAGCAAAATAAGATGTTCTAATGATAACAAAAGATGAAAAACGTTGCTTTTATTGATACTTGATCATCCAAATTCAATAAAACATCATTTCCGTAATTTTATTTGAGAAAAACAAACATAACTTCTTTTGAAATCACCAACGTCGATATCACCCTGCTGTCATTGAGGGGGGCGCTTTGTTATGATTCGTTTTTCTTCGCCGAATGTACATAGCGCTTTGTTCATGTTGCTTTTTTTTCGTCACAAGGTTCATGTAGTCTTTTGTTTGACAGGTTGACAGGGCTATATAAACAGGGACTGTTGATGGCAGAGATTTTGTTTATGTTACTTTATTTAAAATCATGATTAAACAGACTTTACTGAAGTAACTTTTGCTCATTTTTGGTGGAGAGGTAGCTTATTAGGAGTACTTTTAGAATATGCAATAACCCAGAAAGTGTTAAAATGTACATGATGCCTTTTGAAATGTCACCGTCGTATTTGGCAATGAGGTCAAACGTCAAAATGTCGTACACGTTAAAAAATAAGTAAGCCAAACGTAATTTTATCATATCAAACCCGATCAAATCCGATGCAATCTATTAAATCTTATCGACCAATCAAATCCTGTGTAATCGGATATCATTTGAGAAAATGGCATGAAATCATCACAATTAGAGCTCAACGGATTACTGTCGTTCCCCTCGGGTCGCTGCGTGGCTTGCTTCACGACCCGTAGAAACGGAACGCTCACGGAATCAACTGGTCCACCTTTTCCCGGATCACTAAATCCTCGCCGTCAGCATTTCACTAGTTTTTCGCTTCGTTTACTTTGGGGTCGCTCCGTGGGTCTTTTTTTTTGTTGCTAAATGGGCATTGGGTTAAGTTCACTGCGACCACCTAAAAAAACCAAGGGGCTGGAAACTCTTAGAACTTTACTCAAGTATATTAATAAGTATACTTAAATAATTTTAGTATACTTACGCCATCGCACCCTAACATGAATCATCTTGAAAAACGTCATTGTGACGTCTATAAATGTCACAACTATTTTGTTATTAAATTGTTTTTTGTTTCTGCCAAACCTAACCAACAAACGACGGAACCGGCAAATTGAGAAAAACTTCCTCCAGGGCTTTTGAATTATTTCAAAATCAATTAAACGAAAACGAAATCAAACCGATTTTACTTTTTTCTGTCGGGTGTGACTTCTTCCAGCGACGACACCTCCAGGAAGATCAACATTGTAATCCACCAGGGTAGCGCTAGTCTCGAGGCCAGTTCCGACGCTAGGATCTCTTTCGAAGTGGCGACTCTTGTTGGCCTGCGTTCGAAGAGATTTTGCAGATTATGCGCTGGTACGGGGCTGTGCAAACCTGAGTGCGAACCCGTTGCGGGAATGATTTTGGGGAGATTGTGGTTCACCGGTTACTCGGGATTGTGCAGGAAGCGATAGACCACTCGTTGTACCGGCAGGCCAGTTCGGTGCTTCCGGGAGGGACTTAGAGTATCGTATATGACGAGGAATCCGACGCGAGTTGAGCGGTTGCAAAAGTGAGGGACATAGCGTTTGTAGAGAAGGAGATGAAGGATCTTAACGGGGCCGTTTTTTGCAGATGGGATTGAATTTGGACGAGTCGGATGAGCTTTCTGCCAAATCCATACAAAAAAATTGATGATACCTATATCACAGACAAACAGACGGGACACTCGAGTGCCGAACCATCGTCCTCCAAAAACGGTTAATTCAAATTCAATTTTGTTTCGGCATCCACTCACCCGGCGCTGATGGCGCTGCTGTCGTGACAGCTCGCCCGTCTTTTCTCAGTGTGTGTGATGCGTGTTTTTTTAAGTTGAGCGTGAGCACGTGTGAGGCAGCAAATGAAAACAAAAAAAATATGAAATTCAGAAATTCCAACGGTGATCCACTATCCAGACATTGCGGGTCAAATTTGGGGAAGTTTCGGCCAGAGTCAGATGAGCGGCTGACTAGCGAGAGCATACCTTTTACCCCACTATTAACCAGATATACCTGCTCCACTGCCTGCCTAAGTCAAGGCTGCTGCTGAGGCGCCCGCTACTGTGGAGAAAGCTGGATCCTGTGGTGGAGTCATCTCCTTCGGAGCAACTTAGGTCGTGCGAGCTGTCAGTTATGGTCAACGTACATACAAAATTATGGTATGCCAGATATTGAAGTGATATCATGTCAATTTTATCATATTTTTTGTTTTTTAAAGGGGCTGAATTTATTAACTATTAACTTATTTATGATCATATTTAAATGTTTTCACATAGTTGTTGTTTTTGTCCACCATTTCCAACTGATTGAATTTCGCAAAATTGAAACCACATTTAACGCAGATCACGGCCATCAATAATCTGAAACAAATCCAGATTTGATTCACAAATTACAAAAGACTACATAAACAAAATTAAAATAACTCACAAAACAACGATTTTTTCAAACAATCTCTTTGGTCGGTTTAGAATTGTCAAACTGAATAGCTCAAAGCTAACTCGAACCCGGTACACACACGAAGCTTGACATAAACAAATCTGACAACTTCCAATTTATATGTATAAAATTCATTAAAAGCCTAATAAAATTGAAAAAACTTTGAAAAATATATTTTGATTTGAAAATCTGCCATACCATGAGCGTTGAAAGCATTGAAACGCTGGTGCAATTTTGACAGTTTGAGCTGGTGTGAAAACGGCGACAGAGCTCGCACCACACAGGGAGCAACCTGCTTATCTTTCGTGGACTGCTGTTCAGATTGCTGCTGCTGGTCGTCCTTTTGGCATTTTGACGATATTGCGTCGGTCGTGAGCGCCATTCTTCGCGACTTTTTTCGTCTCATTACGCCCTTTTGGTTTTGTTGGCTGGCAACTTAATTGCGCCGTGGACACGTTACCCGCAAATGTTTCCAAACGCCCATCGTGGGGATCAATTCCGTTAGTTTTGAATTGGATTTTCCTATTCCGGCGGCCACTACTGGTATTTTCGTGACCGGGATATCTTGTTGATGATGGTGTCAGGTGTAATGGTTCATGTTTTCGGTGGAGGAGGAATCTTAGACGGAACATGCAAGCAACGGGAGGACCAGTGGTGTGGTCTCTGTCATTGTGTTGTCTTGCATCGCTGCAGGTGCTGCCGCATGATTTGCCTCATGAGGTTCTGCCATTGGAAACGGAACCGACCGTGGAACAGACCCACCGTCATTTTCGGCCGTCGGTCTTGATTTATTATCTTGATTTTGTTACTGATGATCAGCAACAACAAAATTATTTCGAAACAGCTGTTCATGTTTACAATCGTTAAGGCTTGATTGTCTCACGCATACACTGACATGACACATGACAGTAATGGGTTTGTATTGGTGTGTTTGGGCTGCGCTTCGGCATAAGCTCACCAGGCAGCGCTGGCGTCGCCGTGATTTGGTGGTTTGATGGAGGACGATGGATTTAAAAAATAATTTGTATGGAGAGTCACGTCTGTTTGTCTGTGCCTATATGTTGAGAAAAAATTTCTCAATGGCTTAGGGAACATTCCAAAATCAATCAACTGGACACTTGATCCAGAACCTGCTCTCTATTGTATTAACAATTTCTCAAGAATCAAGAATTTTTCATGGACGGTGAACATCCGGTGGGCTTACTTTCGGCACAAGGAAACAATTGTTGTTTGGTGCATTCAGTCCAACGGCCTCTACCATGATTGTAGGACCATCACCGTTGTTCCGAGGCAAAAATCTGCGGCGAATTGATGGCTAGGTAAACCTGTCCCTGTCCGATGAATTGTCGTAGCTCACAGCCAATATTCGCTAAAATCAATTTTTGCTCCGCTGATAAATGCAAGGATAAATGTCGGTTTTATTTAAGTTTTACCGAAGAATATTTGATCAACATTAAAAACTGCTAAGTCATGCAAATTTAAAAGCTCTAATGTAAACATAAACACACACAAGCACCAGAACTGTCAAAGCCAAGAAGCGTAAAGTAGCGGTGGAAATTCGTCGTTCAAATTTCGTTAGTATACTTACAAGTATATTAAAATAACGTAAGTATACTAAGATTTATTAATTATACTTGGAGTTTCCTGCCCCTTGGTTTGACACCTTTTTACGGAGTTCACGCACACTATCAAACGTTTGTTTTAGTAGTGTGCGTGAACGCCGTGTAAAAAGTGACCAACCAACGGGGTACAAATTAAAAAAGTGTCAAACGAAAAAGTGACCAACCACCGGGGGTTGAGTGTAATATAATATATATATTTCCTTTTTCAGATTTGAAATCATATTCATTGAGAAAATCATGACACTTGGATTTTTTTTAATTTTTGCTATTAATTAACATTTGCTATTAATTAACCTTGCCCTGATATACAGTGTAAACTAACAGGATATCGTTTCAATAAAATTACAATTACAACATTTATTACACGCAGAAAAATAAGCATATTTGAAACAACAAAACGTTTTGTTGATTTGAAAATCATTATTTTTGTTGACGCTAAACGTTTGGCTAAACGTCAAAGCAGCTTTTTCAAAACAACAAAAGAATGTTTTGGAATTAGGTTTTACAGCGTGACGTCACGAGCGCACACGCACACAAATTTTTACTTAGACACACGTGCAAAAAATGTAAACAGTGCAGCCGAACTGTCAAATTTCTAACCTAAAAATCGAGTCGGCGTAAAACCTAATTGGGTACTAAAGCCCTATATGTCAATTTTTATGTACATCGGTAAAAACACGATCAAAACCTATTTCTGATCACTTTTTTCATTTTAATGCAAAAAAAATAAAGACAGGACAATTTTTTTTCGATGGATCCACCATGTTCCCTTGGAATGAGCTGTAGCTGTAGAAACTTTTCTGTCAAGAAGGACCGCGAGGTTAATTTTTCAAAATTAATTTAAAAATCCATTTTAAACTCTGTGTGGTCGTACAAAGGGTCATTGTACTAAGAAAAATAAGCTTTATCGCTGTAAACAAAAACATCAGCAATCTAAGCTTCATTTTAGGACCAAATTGAGAAAATCAAGGTTTATTTCAACGCAATTTTTTTGTTGATTATATTCAACAAAATTTTTGTTGATTCAAACCTCGTGCAGGCTGATTATACAAAACATTTTTCTGCGTGATAAATTATTTTTATCTTACTTTTAAATTTTTCAAAATTTAATGAAAAATCTTCATGATATATTGTTATAACATATGTTATATATATAATGTGGTATAATTTATCCTAGAAGAAACAGTTGTGTTTTGTTTCAGATAATAAGTTTTCAAACAATTTCAAAATACAAATTAGACATGGTGTTCTGGATGAAATGTCAGATGGGTCAGATGTTACGATTTTGTTACGACAATTGATGAAATTACCTTTATTAATCATTTCTAAATTATTTCGAGCATCAAATTTGTATCCTACAATAAATTAACAACCCAATCCCAACCCACGCTTAGCGACTTCCTGAAACATGTACTGCTTGTAGTATTTCAGCTCCTTGATGCTCTCCTCAATGTCCTCCAGCGCACGATGCGCCAGCTTCTTCGGCGGCGCATGGCTAAAGATCGACCTGTTCCAGCGCTTGCACACCTCCTTGATCGTACTGACGTCCACTATCCGGTAGTGCAGGTAGTCGTTCAAACGTGGCATGTACCGGTTCAAAAACATCCGATCCATGTAGATCGAATTTCCCGCCAGCGGACACGCCTTCTCCGGGCAGTGTCGCTTCACAAAGTCCAACACTTGCTGCTCGGCTTCCGCCAGGGTCACCTTCGAATTGGCGACCGCCTGGGTGAGTCCGGTTTTGGCGTGATTCACCTTGCACCACTCGTTCATCGCTTCCATGACCTGGGCGGGTTCGTGGATGACGACGTCCGGGCCACGCTCCAGCACGTCCAGGTTTTTGTTCGTTACGATGCAGGCGATCTCGATGATGCGGTCCGTTTCCACGTTGAGGCCCGTCATTTCCAGATCGATCCAAACCAAGTTGTGCTGGGAGGGCGGTTTCGGGGGCGGGGGCGCGGTGGACATTTTGAGTCGGTGGGCAACTGAAAGGGGGGGAGGAAGATTAGGTTTATTTGGGGACTATTTTTAAGTATTTGCTCAGTAACAGGCAGGAAGGTTAAGCCAACACCTACTTATTCTGGTCTGGAAGCCCAGGATTTGCCTCAATGGAAGCCAGCCCATGATAATCCACTAACGAACTCAACAAGGCTGGAAATGAGAGGACAAATCACAGGAAGCAAGCTTATATTTGTTGTGGAAACATTCTTACCTTCAACTTTTAATAGAATCACTAATTTTACTTTAAAAAAAACCTCTTCAAGAATTTCACAAAAAAATGCCGCAAAAACTGAAGCCACCATGTGATAATACGCAACCGTCAGCACCAACCCTCGAACTGACAGCGGTTTGTTATCAAACAGTACTGCCCAGCGAGTTTCACGCTGCACGTTCAACGTTCGTGCACTATTCTAGTACCTCCTCAAAATTTTCAAATTTTCGAAACAAACCTCAACCGTCTTGTCCCCCGCGCTCGCTTAAACGTCACTTTTTGACAGTTTCAAGATGCATCGTTTTTTCCCTCTTTCCTCTTTGCTGTGGTGCATTTTGTTTTCGTGCGTGCATTTTCGGTTGAGATTTTTACGGCTGGGTCTCGCACTTGAAAGCAGCCAAGCTTTGGACGCAAAATTTCTTCGAGGGAGGTCGTTTGAAAACTTTTACAGAGCAAGTCTTCCGTGACGATTGTCATTTTTTAGTGTGAAGAGTTGAAGTTTTGCTGAAGAATCTAGTGACGCTCTTTTTTGAAAATCAAAGTTTTCTGTTTACTTTTGTGCCAAACAAACAAAGCAAGCGTCTTCCGTGAAGAAGTAAACCAAACGAATCGGATTATTTAGTTGAAGCGATTTAAACCGACTTAGATGAGCGAAACAGTTGAAAGAAGAAGATTTTTAGCAGATTAAGACCCCGCGAAAGTCAATTTACAGAACTCAAGATGATGACCAGGAGAAAATCGATTCACGAATCCCTTGTGACACAACAAAATCAAAACAAGCAAAAAGAGGGAGCGCCGGATGTGGCAGAGGGGAAGAAGACTCCCGGTCCAGGAAGTATGATTTGTTGAACCATTTTGACAAGAGATTTTAACGCTTCTTATTCGTAGAACAAATGCAACCCCGTAAGCGCATCAACCAGCGGCGAGTCTCGGAAGCGGCTCCGGGAACCCTTCAGAACGGCACGAATGGCCACCAAGCTCCCGTTAACGGGATGGACGCCGACGACATCCCCAAGTTTAAGGGCTACCGCATCATCGAAATCGATCACTTCCTGCAGTGGTCCGCGTACTCCCAGTTTATGCACTCCAAGCACTGCCCCGGCGGATTGCTGAAACCATACCAGGAGTACGTAAGCGGCTGCTACTCCACCTTCGCCATGAAATGCAGCAAGTGTTCGGCCATCATCACGCGCTCCTCGGAGAACTACATCCACCACAACAAGCTGATGAACCGACTGGTCAAGGGCTCCGTCCAGATGGGCAAGGACTACGACGAAATGTCCAACTTTATGGAGTCGCTCGAGATCCCGTTCGTCACCAAGGACGAGTTCAGCTCGATCAAGTCCCAGATGCAGCTCAACTCCTCCCTGGACGATCAGTCCTCGCTGCAGAAGGCCGTCGAAGAGCTGGAGCGCGCGTCGGTGGCGTCCAAACGGAAGCGGCACGGCAGCTGCAAGTACCACTACGAAGTGCTCAAGGTCTACCTGAACAAAAAGATGCGCAAAATCGAAGAGAACCTGCAGCTTTCGGTCAACGACTCGGTAGCGCTGGCCGTCAACGCGCACCTCAAAACGTCTCCCACGTCCAGCTTGCGTGAGTTCTCTCCAAATCACAAAACTTCTCAAAAATTAACCAAATTCCGCAATTTTAGCCCAACCAGTCCAAACAACGCCACCGCCGGAACGAGCGGCACCACGTCCATCGCCAGCCAAAGCAATCGCTTCGGGGCGGGCTTCTCCAACGGACCTCCCGCGACCAGCACCTCCGGGGAATCTCTTCATACAGCAGCCGTAATCTTTGACCCAGTCGAAACGCATATTTTCTACACGATCTCTTTTTGTACATATCGTCGAGATCTCTTCTAAGCAAGTCGTAGCGAGTTTGATAAGTTGTGCCACACAAATAACTGTTCAGCGAAGCCAACCAGTATTCCTAACCTAGAATATCGTATACTTCCTCAGGATTTGCTTCCCAAATATGATTAAATGTTAGACGCGTCGTTTTCAGATGAGAATTTAGGTTTAGAGACGTGCCCGGACTTTGCGTAGTGAACAATGTCGTTGCATTTATTTTTTGCTTCTTTTTTTGAGAATGCGCGCGCGAGATTTCCTAGGATTAGCGCTTTGATGTTGTATACAAAACCACGATCGGAAGAGAGTTATTCAATAAAATATTGTGACAAACAGCGAATATCAAGTTCGTAGAATCATGTTTTATTAATCGTTCAACTCTGCCCCAAATAAATAGTAAATCTTCAATTTTTATGTACGACACATAGATCATGCTGCTTTAGAAGCAACTCCTCTCTCTCCCATCATCGCTTCGATTCCGTCGCTCACAGGAAGGTCAGCCCGGCGGCCAGCACGCCCGAAACCAGCAGCATCGTGTACCCGGTCGTGTACACCTCCTTGATGGACAGGAACTTGCCCAGATCCCAGAACAGATGGCGCACGCCGTTCACCGTGTGGTACGAGAACGGGTAGGCCATCGTGAACTTTAGGGCCATCAGCGTCGGCGCGCTCAGTCCCTCCAGCATCGTCAGATAGTGGGTGGCGTCGTGGGGCATGGCCAGCGCACCCAGCCCCAGGGCGGTCGCGTACCCGGCCAGCGCCATTCCGGTCATACGGTGCGTAATCGACAGGACCGCCGTCAGCTGGAACGAGTAGATGGTCAGGTGGGGCGACTGGGGCCGCTGGAGGCGCGCATTCCGGTCGTCGTGTGATTCCCCCGGGCGGTTATCGGCCTGGACCGTCTTCAGCACCACCGTGCGGGCGGCCAACATCGGCGAGGCGGCATTCTGGCTCTGCAGCAGAGCGCGACGGCAAGCGGATCTGCGCGAGAACGAGTTCATAATAACAAATTACATAATGAATTGTTCCAAAATATTCCCCACCAAATTAAACCGCTCCAGCGCCCCCAACACCCCCCAGCAATTACCTCAAAATTAGTCCAGCCATTGTTGGATCACTTTAAGATAGAAAATGGAACGAAATTCGAGTGTTATTTGCTGCAAAATTCGATTTTTATTGTTATTTTTCGCCACTCACACCGATGGTTTGCTCGCACAAAACGAAAACTCGAGTCGCGGAGTGACAGATCGATTGGGAATTTCGCAAAAAATTGGCGTTTCGAAGCCAATTCGAAGCACACTGGTTCGGGAAGTACTAGATTGGGTAACGTTGGATATGTACAGTGGTCCTAAGCTAATATGAACCTTAAAAAAATTAATTTTGCTACTTCGAATGTCCGCTAAAGGTGTATTCACATTATACCGCAGCCGCAGCCGCATCCGCACAAAATTTGACAGTACGGACGCACAGTGCGGACGCGATTTCTCCAATAGAGCTATCTAAGCCCGATCTCACGCACACTAGCTTATCATTTGTTTTTGCTGGCGGGTACAAATTTTAACCTAAAACCCTTCGTGTACAAACACGCAATACATGCGCACGTAGATAACTCTATGCATTTCATATGTAGCCATTCACACTGTTCCGCATCCGTATCCGCAGTACGGATCCGTATACGGATGCGGAACAGTGTGAATGGGAGCATTTCGCAATGCTCGCAATTGGGTACTAAAGCCATATGTAAATTTTTATGTACAACGGTAAAAAACACGATTAAAAACCATTTCTGATAACTTTTTTTCATTTTAATGCAAATTTTTTTTTGACAAGACAACATTTTTTCGATGGATCAACTATGGTCCCCTTGGAACGAGCTGTCAAGTAGGAGCTTTTCTGTCAAGAAGGACCAAGAGGTTAATTTTTCAAAATTGATTAAAAATCCATTTAAACTCTTTGTGGTCGTACAAAGGGTCATTGTACTCAGAAAAATAAGCTATCGCTGTAAACAATAATATCAGCAATCTAAGCTTCATTTTAGGACCCAATTTCGAACGTATTCGAATTAAAAGCACTCAAACGTCAAAGCTGGGTTGTCAAACTAAAGATTACATTTCGACCTTGTTTCGACCTTTGTTCGTCAATTTCAGAGCACGTGGTTTGTGCTTTTGGCAGCTGTCAGTCAGTTGGAACAATCAGTGAATTCGGATTCGCTATTCGAAGCCAGTTTTGCAAAGCTTAACAAAGTTTAATTAAAAAATTTAAGAATTTAAGAATTTAAGAATTTAAGAATTTAAGAATTTAAGAATTTAAGAATTTAAGAATTTAAGAATTTAAGAATTTAAGAATTTAAGAATTTAAGAATTTAAGAATTTAAGAATTTAAGAATTTAAGAATTTAAGAATTTAAGAATTTAAGAATTTAAGAATTTAAGAATTTAAGAATTTAAGAATTTAAGAATTTAAGAATTTAAGAATTTAAGAATTTAAGAATTTAAGAATTTAAGAATTTAAGAATTTAAGAATTTAAGAATTTAAGAATTTAAGAATTTAAGAATTTAAGAATTTAAGAATTTAAGAATTTAAGAATTTAAGAATTTAAGAATTTAAGAATTTAAGAATTTAAGAATTTAAGAATTTAAGAATTAAATTTAAGAATTTAAGAATCCCAGAATTTAAGAATTTAAGAATTTAAGAATTTAAGAATTCAAAGAATTTAAGAATTTAAGAATTTAAGAATTTAAGAATTTAAGAATTTAAGAATTTAAGAATTTAAGAATTTAGAATTTAAGAATTTAAGAATTAAGAATTTAAGAATTTAAGAATTTAAGACTAAGAATTTTAAGAACTTTAAGAATTAAGAATTTAAGAATTTAAGAATTTAAGAATTAAGAATTTAAGAATTAAGAATTTAAGAATTTAAGAATTTAAGAATTTAAGAATTTAAGAATTTAAGAATTTAAGAATTTAAGAATTTAAAATTTAAGAATTTAAGAATTTAAGAATTTAAGAATTTAAGAATTTAAGAATTTAAGAATTTAAGAATTTAAGAATTTAAGAATTTAAGAATTTAAGAATTTAAGAATTTAAGAATTTAAGAATTTAAGAATTTAAGAATTTAAGAATTTAAGAATTTAAGAATTTAAGAATTTAAGAATTTAAGAATTTAAGAATTTAAGAATTTAAGAATTTAAGAATTTAAGAATTTAAGAATTTAAGAATTTAAGAATTTAAGAATTTAAGAATTAAGAATTTAAGAATTTAAGAATTTAAGAATCAATTTAAGAATTTAAGAATTTAAGAATTTAAGAATTCCAAGAACTTTAAGAATTTAAGAATTTAAGAATTTAAGAATTTAAGAATTTAAGAATTTAAGAATTTAAGAATTTAAGAATTTAAGAATTTAAGAATTTAAGAATAAAATTTAAGAATTTAAGAATTTAAGAATTTAAGAATTTAAGAATTTAAGAATTTAAGAATTTAAGAATTTAAGAATTTAAGAATTTAAGAATTTAAGAATTTAAGAATTTAAGAATTTAAGAATTTAAGAATTTAAGAATTTAAGAATTTAAGAATTTAAGAATTTAAGAATTTAAGAATTTAAGAATTTAAGAATTTAAGAATTTAAGAATTTAAGAATTTAAGAATTTAAGAATTTAAGAATTTAAGAATTTAAGAATTTAAGAATTTAAGAATTTAAGAATTTAAGAATTTAAGAATTTAAGAATTTAAGAATTTAAGAATTTAAGAATTTAAGAATTTAAGAATTTAAGAATTTAAGAATTAAGAATTTAAGAATTTAAGAATTTAAGAATTTAAGAATTTAAGAATTTAAGAATTTAAGAATTTAAGAATTTAAGAATTTAAGAATTTAAGAATTTAAGAATTTAAGAATTTAAGAATTTAAGAATTTAAGAATTTAAGAATTTAAGAATTTAAGAATTTAAGAATTTAAGAATTTAAGAATTTAAGAATTTAAGAATTTAAGAATTTAAGAATAGATCGGAAGAGCACACGTATGAACTTAAGAATTTAAGAATTTAAGAATTTAAGAATTTAAGAATTTAAGAATTTAAGAATTTAAGAATTTAAGAATTTAAGAATTTAAGAATTTAAGAATTTAAGAATTTAAGAATTTAAGAATTTAAGAATTTAACGTGAATTTCAGACGTGTGCTCTTCCGATCTATTTAAGAATTTAAGAATTTAAGAATTTAAGAATTTAAGAATTTAAGAATTTAAGAATTTAAGAATTTAAGAATTTAAGAATTTAAGAATTTAAGAATTTAAGAATTTAAGAATTTAAGAATTTAAGAATTTAAGAATTTAAGAATTTAAGAATTTAAGAATTTAAGAATTTAAGAATTTAGAATTTAAGAATTTAAGAATTTAAGAATTTAAGAATTTAAAGAATTTAAGAATTTAAGAATTTAAGAAATTAAGAATTTAAGAATTTAAGAATTTAAGAATTTAAGAATTTAAGAATTTAAGAATTTAAGAATTTAAGAATTTAAGAATTTAAGAATTTAAGAATTTAAGAATCTAAGAATCCCAAGAACTTAAGAATCCCAAGAATCCCAAGAACTTTAAGAACTCAAGAACTCCAAGAATCCAAGAACTCAAGAACTTAAGAACTCTAAGAATCCCAAGAATCCCAAGAACTTTAAGAACTTCAAGAATTTAAGAACCCAAGAACTCTAAGAACTTAAGAACTCAAGAATCCCAAGAACTTTAAGAACTCAAGAATCCCAAGAACTTTAAGAATTTAAGAATTTAAGAATTTAAGAATTTAAGAATTTAAGAATTTAAGAATTTAAGAATTTAAGAATTTAAGAATTTAAGAATTTAAGAATTTAAGAATTTAAGAATTTAAGAATTTAAGAATTTAAGAATTTGAATTTAAGAATTTAAGAATTTAAGAATTTAAGAATTTAAGAATTTAAGAATTTAAGAATTTAAGAATTTAAGAATTTAAGAATTTAAGAATTTAAGAATTTAAGAATTTAAGAATTTAAGAATTTAAGAATTTAAGAATTTAAGAATTTAAGAATTTAAGAATTTAAGAATTTAAGAATTTAAGAATTTAAGAATTTAAGAATTTAAGAATTTAAGAATTTAAGAATTTAAGAATTTAAGAATTTAAGAATTTAAGAATTAAGAATTTAAGAATTTAAGAATTTAAGAATTTAAGAATTTAAGAATTTAAGAATTTAAGAATTTAAGAATTTAAGAATTTAAGAATTTAAGAATTTAAGAATTTAAGAATTTAAGAATTTAAGAATTTAAGAATTTAAGAACTTTAAGAATTTAAGAATTTAAGAATTTAAGAATTTAAGAATCCCAAGAACTTTAAGAACTTTAAGAACTTTAAGAATTTAAGAATTTAAGAATTTAAGAATTTAAGAACTTTAAGAATTTAAGAATTTAAGAATTTAAGAATTCCAAGAATCCAAGAATTTAAGAATTTAAGAATTTAAGAATTTAAGAATTTAAGAATTTAAGAATTTAAGAATTTAAGAATTTAAGAATTTAAGAATTTAAGAATTTAAGAATTTAAGAATTTAAGAATTTAAGAATTTAAGAATTTAAGAATTTAAGAATTTAAGAATTTAAGAATTTAAGAATTTAAGAATTTAAGAATTTAAGAATTTAAGAATTTAAGAATTTAAGAATTTAAGAATTTAAGAATTTAAGAATTTAAGAATTTAAGAATTTAAGAATTTAAGAATTTAAGAATTTAAGAATTTAAGAATTTAAGAATTTAAGAATTTAAGAATTTAAGAATTAAGAATTTAAGAATTTAAGAATTTAAGAATTTAAGAATTTAAGAATTTAAGAATTTAAGAATTTAAGAATTTAAGAATTTAAGAATTTAAGAATTTAAGAATTTAAGAATTTAAGAATTTAAGAATTTAAGAATTTAAGAATTTAAGAATTTAAGAATTTAAGAATTTAAGAATTTAAGAATTTAAGAATTTAAGAATTTAAGAATTTAAGAATTTAAGAATTTAAGAATTTAAGAATTTAAGAATTTAAGAATTTAAGAATTTGAAAGAATTTAAGAATTTAAGAATTTAAGAATTTAAGAATTTAAGAATTTAAGAATTTAAGAATTTAAGAATTTAAGAATTTAAGAATTTAAGAATTTAAGAATTTAAGAATTTAAGAATTTAAGAATTTAAGAATTTAAGAATTTAAGAATTTAAGAATTTAAGAATTTAAGAATTTAAGAATTTAAGAATTTAAGAATTTAAGAATTTAAGAATTTAAGAATTTAAGAATTTAAGAATTTAAGAATTTAAGAATTTAAGAATTTAAGAATTTAAGAATTTAAGAAAAGAATTTAAGAATTTAAGAATTTAAGAATTTAAGAATTTAAGAATTTAAGAATTTAAGAATTTAAGAATTTAAGAATTTAAGAATTTAAGAATTTAAGAATTTAAGAATTTAAGAATTTAAGAATTTAAGAATTTAAGAATTTAAGAATTTAAGAATTTAAGAATTTAAGAATTTAAGAATTTAAGAATTTAAGAATTTAAGAATTTAAGAATTTAAGAATTAAGAATTTAAGAATTTAAGAATTTAAGAATTTAAGAATTTAAGAATTTAAGAATTTAAGAATTTAAGAATTTAAGAATTTAAGAATTTAAGAATTTAAGAATTTAAGAATTTAAGAATTTAAGAATTTAAGAATTTAAGAATTTAAGAATTTAAGAATTTAAGAATTTAAGAATTTAAGAATTTAAGAATTTAAGAATTTAAGAATTTAAGAATTTAAGAATTTAAGAATTTAAGAATTTAAGAATTTAAGAATTTAAGAATTTAAGAATTTAAGAATTTAAGAATTTAAGAATTTAAGAATTTAAGAATTTAAGAATTTAAGAATTTAAGAATTTAAGAATTTAAGAATTTAAGAATTCAAGAATTTAAGAATTTAAGAATTTAAGAATTTAAGAATTTAAGAATTTAAGAATTTAAGAATTTAAGAATTTAAGAATTTAATTTAAGAATTTAAGAATTTAAGAATTTAAGAATTTAAGAATTTAAGAATTTAAGAATCAAGAACCCAAGAACTAAGAATCCCAAGAACTCTAAGAACTCAAGAACTCCAAGAATTTAAGAACCTAAGAATTTAAGAACTCCAAGAACCCAAGAATTTAAGAATCCCAAGAACTCAAGAACTTTAAGAATCTAAGAATCCAAGAACTCAAGAATCCTAAGAATTTAAGAATTTAAGAATCAAGAACTTAAGAATTTAAGAATTTAAGAATTTAAGAATTTAAGAACTTTAAGAATTTAAGAATTTAAGAATTTAAGAATTTAAGAATTTAAGAATTTAAGAATTTAAGAATTTAAGAATTAAGAATTTAAGAATTTAAGAATTTAAGAATTTAAGAATTTAAGAATTTAAGAATTTAAGAATTTAAGAATTTAAGAATTTAAGAATTTAAGAATTTAAATTTAAGAATTTAAGAATTTAAGAATTTAAGAATTTAAGAATTTAAGAATTTAAGAATTTAAGAATTTCCAAGAATTTAAGAATTTAAGAATTTAAGAACTTTAAGAATTTAAGAATTTAAGAATTTAAGAATTTAAGAATTTAAGAATTTAAGAATTCCAAGAATTTAAGAATTTAAGAATTTAAGAATTTAAGAATTTAAGAATTTAAGAATTTAAGAATTTAAGAATTTAAGAATTTAAGAATTTAAGAACAAGAATTTAAGAATTTAAGAATTTAAGAATTTAAGAATTTAAGAATTTAAGAATTTAAGAATTTAAGAATTTAAGAATTTAAGAATTTAAGAATTTAAGAATTTAAGAATTTAAGAATTTAAGAATTTAAGAATTTAAGAATTTAAGAATTTAAGAATTTAAGAATTTAAGAATTTAAGAATTTAAGAATTTAAGAATTTAAGAATTTAAGAATTTAAGAATTTAAGAATTTAAGAATTTAAGAATTTAAGAATTTAAGAATTTAAGAATTTAAGAATTTAAGAATTTAAGAATTTAAGAATTTAAGAATTAAGAATTTAAGAATTTAAGAATTTAAGAATTTAAGAATTTAAGAATTTAAGAATTTAAGAATTTAAGAATTTAAGAATTTAAGAATTTAAGAATTTAAGAATTTAAGAATTTAAGAATTTAAGAATTTAAGAATTTAAGAATTTAAGAATTTAAGAATTTAAGAATTTAAGAATTTAAGAATTTAAGAATTTAAGAATTTAAGAATTTAATTTAAGAATTTAAGAATTTAAGAATTTAAGAATTTAAGAATTTAAGAATTTAAGAATTTAAGAATTTAAGAATTTAAGAATTTAAGAATTTAAGAATTTAAGAATTTAAGAATTTAAGAATTTAAGAATTTAAGAATTTAAGAATTTAAGAATTTAAGAATTTAAGAATTTAAGAATTTAAGAATTTAAGAATTTAAGAATTTAAGAATTTAAGAATTTAAGAATTTAAGAATTTAAGAATTTAAGAATTTAAGAATTTAAGAATTTAAGAATTTAAGAATTTAAGAATTTAAGAATTTAAGAATTTAAGAATTTAAGAATTTAAGAATTTAAGAATTTAAGAATTTAAGAATTTAAGAATTTAAGAATTTAAGAATTTAAGAATTTAAGAATTTAAGAATTTAAGAATTTAAGAATTTAAGAATTTAAGAATTTAAGAATTAAGAATTTAAGAATTTAAGAATTTAAGAATTTAAGAATTTAAGAATTTAAGAATTTAAGAATTTAAGAATTTAAGAATTTAAGAATTTAAGAATTTAAGAATTTAAGAATTTAAGAATTTAAGAATTTAAGAATTTAAGAATTTAAGAATTTAAGAATTTAAGAATTTAAGAATTTAAGAACTTTAAGAATTTAAGAATTTAAGAATTTAAGAATTTAAGAATT
This sequence comes from Culex quinquefasciatus, assembly GCF_015732765.1. Classification (NCBI taxonomy): domain Eukaryota; kingdom Metazoa; phylum Arthropoda; class Insecta; order Diptera; family Culicidae; genus Culex; species Culex quinquefasciatus. Next base: position 65,704,238 of record NC_051862.1, read on the forward strand.
TAAGAATTTAAGAACTCTAAGAATTTAAGAATCCCAAGAATTTAAGAATCCTAAGAATTTAAGAATTTAAGAATTAAGAATTTAAGAATTTAAGAACTTTAAGAATTTAAGAACTTAAGAACTTAAAGAATCTAAGAATCTAAGAATTTAAGAATCCCAAGAATTTAAGAATCCCAAGAAATTTAAGAATTTAAGAATTTAAGAATTTAAGAATTTAAGAATTTAAGAATTTAAGAATTTAAGAATTTTAAGAATTTAAGAATTTAAGAATTTAAATTTAAGAATTTAAGAATTTAAGAATTTAAGAATTTAAGAATTTAAGAATTTAAGAATTTAAGAATTTAAGAATTTAAGAATTTAAGAATTTAAGAAT
>NC_051862.1:66004623-66184623 GCF_015732765.1 Culex quinquefasciatus
GAGAAAAAGTCAAACCAATCCTGGATGTCTATAGCTCATTTTGAAGGGCTTCAAAAGACCATTCGAATGCATCTAAGAGAGTTGAAATTGATGAAGTTTTACGGAAATGCGAGCCATTTTAAAAAATTTCATGTGTTTTGGACCTCAAACTTCAATGCCCGTTTTAACCCACTTCGCTTTGTCGTAGAGGGCTCATATTCGACATGAGTTCATCTCATGCATAGACAAACAAACGCTGAAAGTTTCATCCAAATCGGAGCACCTCGATACGACCTCTAGAACAAACCGAGCAGAATCTACAAATACTGCCTCTTAAATGTTTAGTTTGAAATTTCACCTAGATTAATAAACTAGAATTATCTCTTTTGATGCATAACAGTAAATCAGACCGATTCGTTTATATTTCAACAATTTTTTCAAATGTTTCAGTTTGGCGAAATTTAGGCTTATGAACCTGTATTTTCATTAGGCCAGCGCAAATTTAATTTGTAGGTGTTTTTTGCTGAATCCCTCCTTAATATTTTCCTACAAAACATTGCGCAAAAAAAATGTTTCTAAAAATAGAAATGTTCAAAAAGATAAATTGTACAACCGATTGTAAACTATAAAGAACACATTTATTTCTGCATTTATGATCCAATGGGGCAATTTAAGACCTTCTTGAAATTTGGATTTTTGATACCACGGATTTTAAAAAGTAAAAAAATAATGCTCTTGAATTCATTAAAATTATAACGTTCTTGAAATCATCGAAGCCTTAAAATCAATGAGTTGAAAAAACACATTTTTGGGATCTGAAAAAAACTGTTTTAGGGTGCCGTAAAATTGCCATGACGTTAGGATATTTTGTGATTTGCATGCCGTGAAAATTTCGAAACGAAAAGAAATCGAAAATGTATACCTAAAATTTGCCTAAAAGAAGCAGTAACTTGTAAACTGTACAGTGTACAATTACCAAAAATATTTATTTATTTATTTAGTCACACCGTCTTTGATACAAAAAATATCCACAGACTGAATTTAATCTATACCCTTAATTCTACTTTTAAAGCTAAGTTTGGACATTCCGTTGGTAAATTTGACACAGACAGAATTAAAACATTTACAACATTCATAAAAAGGGTTAAAATAACTTCTCCAGCCATCGTTCGGGATTCTAAAGAGAACATCACCTCTCCGATTTCTCTCTGGAGCTTGGGGCGGAAGCAAAGCTATTAGTGCCTGGCAGTCCGAGTTTCCGTTCACTACGTCGAATAAGAAAAGACGCCTGAGGAATGAAACCCGCAAAGAGAGCTTTTCCATCCTCAGAAATTGGAGTCTCTCCTCGTAGTGAGCCTGTCTCACTGGGTGGTTGGAGGGAAGTTTGCGGATAATCATCCTCGTTGCGGTTCTTTGCACTCTTTCGTACAAGTTTGCATCTCCAATCAGCCTGGGGGCCCAAATTTGTACGCCATACTCTAGTATGCTGCGGACTAGGGTCAAGTACAAACACTTGATCGCTTGAAAATCCTTGAACTCCTGGGTGTTCCGAGAAATAAATCCCAATGTAGTCCTTGCCTTCGCTACTGTCGCCGAGAGATGTTCCTTGAAAGTCAGCTTCTTGTCGACTACAATGCCGAGATCCTTAACACTCAAACGCTCGGGTAGTCATTTGACCCCTATTTTTTTTCTTAAAAATCTCATAACTTTTGATAGAATTGACCAATTTGGATGCTTCCGGGTGCAAAAGATCCAGATTTGTCTATATTTTCAACTGTCAGATGGGGGACAAATGTGGTCCATTTTTACCGGAAATATTCCGGATTCTGTTGGGGTACCTCAGCCCTCCTATATGGGTATTTGGCCAATATAATAAAAACTTTTCAACAGAATAAAATCGGAAATGATGCAAAACTTCAAGGAATCATCCTAAAACATCATTCTGCATAGATACATGACATGCTAAAGTCCTTCGGGCACCGGAACAGGTTCTATCCGGAAACGGTTCACTGAGCTGATGTAAATTGGTGCCCAACTGGAACCGGCTCCGCTGCCCCGTAGGACTTAACTATGTCAACATTTTTTGCAGGATGATGTATTAGGATGATGCCTTGTAGTTTTGCATCATTTCCGAAATTTTTCTGTTAAAAAGTTTTTATTATATTGGCCAAATACCCATATAGGAGGGCCGAGGTACCCCAACAGAATCCGGAATATCTCCGGTAAAAATGGACCACATTTGTCTCCCATCTGGCAGTTCAAAATATAGACAAATCTGGATCTTTTGCAACCGGAAGCATCTAAATTGGTCAATTCTATCAAAAGTTATGGGATTTTTAAGAAAAAAAATAGGGGTCAAATGACTACCCGAGCGTTTGAGTGTTAATCGACTCGACACGTTCCAGCTCCTTCCCGTCGGAAATGTAACGATAGAGGATGGGAGAGTTTCCACGATAAAACGACAGGACCTTGCATTTGCTATTGTAATAAATATTCTTGTTAAGGGACCATCCATAAACCACGTGGACACTTTAGGGGGTATGGCGATTGTCCACGATCCATACAAAAAGTTTTTTTGTATGGACAATTGTCCGCGAGGGGGGGGGGAGGGGTAACAGATTCCCAAAAAAGTGTCCACGTGGTTTATGGATGGTCCCTAAGCAAAATTATATTTGCTATCGAAAAGTATGCAAATTTAATTTTGCTTAACAAAAATATAATACTAAGGGCAGCGAATGCCCAAGAAGGTTAAAACTGCCAGAAATAAATGAATTAACAAATAATTATCAAAAATCATATTATAAAAGTTTTAGTCTAGGTTTTAGACATTTTCCAAAAAAAATGTTTTTTTTTTCAAAAATTCATAACTCCTTGCACCGTCACACACTATAGCTCAGAAGATGTATTTTTTAGTCCTTCAAAAGTAAAACTGAAAAAAAAATCAAAATTAAAAAAAACATTTTGGGAATTTAACTTTTAGTAATAAAAAGTTAAATAAAAATATCGAAAAAAAATTCCGCGTTCCTTTTTTTTAGAAAAGTCCTAGTCATAACCTTCAACATTGCCGAATACACCAATCGATCAGAAATTCTCATCTCAAGATACAGAATTCATGCTAAATGATCCGATCCGATCCGATTTTGTATGACCTACACCAAAATGGTACAGAGATTTGACATAGGGAATGCATTCACAAAGTTTCATCCAAATACAAAAAAAAACTAACTTAATCCACCTATGTGGTTGATGCCTTCCTCACTTTTTACCAACAATGGGTAATATGAGTGGTTTGGACACATATTTCAGCTATTTTTTTGAATCCAGAAAAAAACGTACACACATATAACTTAAGTAATCATAACTCGAGACAAGATTGCCAGATCTTCAATTTGGACTCGTTGTAAAGGTTTTTCGATTACCTAACCAACGATGGGTCGGATGATGGATCCGGACATAGTTTACATACATTTAAGTGAGATCCGGCTTCCAAAAAGTGCATCAATATCATTTAAGTGGCCATATCTCGAGACAGGGTTGCCAAATCTTCAGTGTTTTGGATTCGTTGGAAAGGTTTTTTGATTACCAAACCAACGATGGGTCGGATGGTGGATCGGGACATAGTTTACATACATTTAAGTGGGATCCGGCTTCAAAAAAGTGCATCAATATCACTTAAGAGGACATATCTCGAGACAGGGTTGCCAGATCTTCAATGTTTTGGACTCGTTGGAAAGGTCTCTCGATTACCTAACCAACGATGGGTCGGATGATGGATCCGGACATAGTTTTCATGCATATAAGTGAGATCCTGATAAATGTAAAAACACATTTTTATATATAACTTTTGAACTACTTATCGAAACTTCAAACAATTCAATAGCCATGTATGGGACCCTAAACCAAGTCGAATGCAACCGGTTTGATCACTTCGGACTTCGTTTACATACATTTAAGTGAGATTCGGCTTCAAAAAAGTACATAAATATCACTTAAGTGGTCGTAACTCAAGACAGGGTTGCCAGATCTTCAATGTTTTGGACTCGTTGGAAAGGGTTTTTGATTACCTAACCAACAATAGGTTGGATTATGGATCCGGACATAGTTTTCATGCATATAAGTGAGATCCGAATAAATGTAAAAACACATTTTTATATTTAACTTTTGAACTACTTATCGAAACTTCAAACAATTCAATAGCGATGTATGGGACCCTAAACCAAGTCGAATGCAACCGGTTTGATCAAAATCGGTCCAGCCAGTGCTGAGAAAACTTGGCAAGAATTTTGAACACATACATACATACACACACACATACACACACACACACACAGACATTTGTTCAGTTTTCGATTCTGAGTCGATAGGTATACATGAATATAGGTCTACGAGCTGTATTTCAAAAGTTCATTTTTCGAGCAGGATTATAGCCTTACCTCAGTGAGGAAGGCAAAAATCAAAGAAAAGTCTAATTACGAAATTCGCATTCGCATTCGCATTCGCATGGAGATGGTGATCTTAGCGGGTTGCAGACTGGATTTCTTCATGTATATGTGATGATTGTCCAGCCCAGGTTGCTTAGAAAATGATTAAAGGGAATTAAAACCAATTCTACCCGAACAGGACAGGCAGCACCATGAAAGCCATCCATTGCCGGCCGCTCCCATCTCCACCATTCACCGGGAGAGGAAAAAGGATTCGAGCACGGGAAATGTTGATGCTTGACTTACTTAGAAAAAGGTAGCGAAACCGCAGGCTTTTTTCCCAACCCTATTGGAACTCGACCAAATTGACCGTTTGACCAAATTTGATCGAATTTAAACAACAGGGCTGCGTAAGCGTCGCGTGGAGTTGGTATTTGTGTAGGGTAAAGGTCTAGGAGTCGCTCTAAGCAAGCGATACGACCATTGGCATAAATGAGTTTAGATGGTGTGGCATTAATCTCAAGGCAAGCAATCGGATGCTGCTGTCGAGACACTTCCCGTTTATTTATTTTTCATATGTTAGAACTTTTATGGAGTGTTATATTATTCTCAAGGCAAAAAGATGCTGCTGTTGAGACGGTTTTTTTTTAAATTTAGGTGTTTGGTTATTTTAAAGCTTATCCCGACGCGAATATTTAGTTAAGATCAAATCTTAGGCAGCCGGCTGCGGAAAGATAGGATCCGTGTTCAATATAATTATTTGTACTCTTAACTCTTTTGGCCACCGAGAAATTAATGTGAATATTTATTTTACTAAACAAAAACCAAGAAAAACATTATAAAGGACGGAAAACGATGCCAGCAAAGGCCGTTTTTTTAAATTCTATGCTTATCGTGCAACAAGTTTCATAATTTTACCACGGAAATAAGATTTGAAATTAACATTTATCGAGAAAATAACTTAAATTATGTAAAATAATATCGAGAGATTTCATGGAACACATATTCTTCAATGAGCCGGAACAAGGTTATCTTTAAAATTAGTGTATGTTGAGAAAAGTTAACAAAATAAAATTACTTCATTTTAAATAAGTTAATATCCTTACAAATTAAAATGCATGCCACTAGTTAGAGCTTACTATTCCAGAAAAAAAAAACTTGAAACAAAAAAAAAAGCAAGAAAAAAAAAATTAATTGGTGCAACTGCCAATTATCAAAAACACGAAAAAAACATGAAGTTGAAATTAAAACATCTGCTACATAACTGCTTCAGACGTTTGAGTACTTTTTGATTCAAAAACGTTTGCAGTAGAAAGATTTGAACAAGCGAATCCGCTCAGTTAACATAAAACACGATTGAAATTATTATTTCTTTTGAAGAAAATAAAAATAGGACAGTTTGGCAACACAACTGCCACGGCACTCATTTTTAACGCAGGCTAGAGTAGAGGCTCGTTTGACAAGGAACTCAGTTCACTAACTGCTATCTTGCCGTCTCCCTCTTCAGGGATAAATATTACAGAACGGTCTCACCCGAATTCAGCGACCGCCATCTCCTTGCAGCATTCGACGGCATATTCGACTCTGACGCATAACACCATAAGCCGCGTGCCGGCAAAAACCCCTCTCATCTTGGGGGAAAGGTCTCGCAGCGAAAATCCCGTTCTCTGCACTACAAGCCAATGCAGCACGCTAACACAAGCATGCAACGACCCGTTTCCAGACAGGTGCTCCGTGCGCTTGTCATCGGCGGACCAAATCAACACATACACTTAAACACTTTTCTCTTTTCCTTGATGTTGTTCATCACTCCAACAGCCGTAAAATGAACACAACAATTTCTCAGCTCTCTTTCCACCTCGGCCAAATTCACTGACGCGCACAAATACATACAAATTCCCTAAGCGTAACTAAAGATGCCGTCGGCAAAAAAGCCGGAACGGGCCGTCACAAAATCAAGATTTCCCAACTCCTACGACCGGAAATCGGACAAAACACGGCCATCACAACACTGACCGGAGGGACCCGAACCAAACAAATTAGGGCAGCAACCCTTTTCGCACAAAAAACACTCAAAAAACATCGAAATCGAGGACGCGAAGAAGCACGAACCGGACGCGACAAAGGCCACCACTCCAAAGAAAAGTCTAATTACGAAATCGTAGAGAACCATTTAGTTTATGAATGAACATCAGGGCTGTGGTCATAGTCGGAATCGGAGACGGAGTCGGATACTTTAGGAGAACTAGAGTCGTAGTCAGAGTTATGCTTTTCAAAGGCTGCTTGACGTCAATAACACAGCCAAGGCTTTACTAATCATATCCTCGCGATAGTAAAACACCTGAAACTTCCCCACATGTAGTTAAAACGTGCACTTGCAGCAAATTCTCACACTTTTTTCGACCCTCAATCTCAAACTAAACTCCAGATGACCGCACAAAAGTGCACTTCGACACCTCGTTACTGAGCAGTTCTCTACGGAATCGGTCTTTTTCTTTCAATTTTAATTTTTGTATTTTTTAATCCGGCTGAAACTTTTTTGGTGCCTTTGGAATGCCCAAAGAAGCCATTTTGCATCATTAGTTTGTCCATATAATTTTCCATACAAATTTGGCAGCTGTCCATACAAAAATGATATGTGAAAATTCAAAAATCTGTATCTTTGGAAGGAATTTTTTGATCGATTTGGTGTCTTCGGCAAAGTTGTAGGTATGGATATGGACTTCACAGGAAAAAAATAATACACGGTAAAAAAAATTTGGTGATTTTTAATTTAACTTTTTGTCACTAAAACTTGATTTGCAAAAAAACATTATTTTTAATTTTTTTTTTATTTTTTGATATGTTTTAGAGGACATAAAATGCCAACTTTTCAGAAATTTCCAGAATGGGCAAAATCTTTGACCGAGTTATGATTTTGATCAATACAGATTTTTCAAAAATGGAAATATTGGTCGCAAAATTTTTCAACTTCATTTTTCGATGTAAAATCGAATTTGCAATCAAAAAGTACTTTAGTGATTTTTTGATAAAGTGCACCGTTTTCAAGTTATAACCAATTTTAGGTAACTTTTTTGAAAATAGTCGCAGTTTTTCATTTTTTAAAACTAGTGCCCATGTTTGCCCATCTGTGAAAAAAATATTTTTGAAAAGCTGAGAAAATTCTCTATATTTTGCTTTATTGAACTTTGTCGATACGACCCATAGTTGATGAGATATTGCCATGCAAAGGTTAAAAAACAGGAAAATTGATGTTTTCTAAGTTTCACCCAAATAACCCACCATTTTCTAATGTCGATATCTCAGCAACTATAGGTCCGATTTACAATGTTAAAACATGAAACATTCGTGACATTTTCCGATCTTTTCGAAAAAAATATTTTCAAAAATTTAAAAACAAGACTAACATTTCAAGTGGGCGTAATATTGAATGTTTGGCCCGTTTGAAATGTTAGTCTTGATTTTAAATTTTTGAAAATATTTTTTTCAAAAAGATCGGAAAATTTCACGAATGTTTCATATTTTAACATTGTAAATCGGACTTATAGTTGCTGAGATATCGACATTAGAAAATGGTGGGTTATTTGGGTGAGACTTAGAAAACATCAATTTTCCTGTTTTTTAACCTTTGCATGGCAATATCTCAGCAACTATGGGTCGTATCGACAAAGTTCAATAAAGCAAAATATAGAGAATTTTCTCAGCTTTTCAAAAATATTTTTTTCAAAGATGGGCAAACATTGGCACTAGTTTTAAAAAATGAAAAACTGCGACTATTTTCAAAAAAGTTACCTAAAATTGGTTATAACTTGAAAACGGTGCACTTTATCAAAAAATCACTAAAGTACTTTTTGATTGCAAATTCGATTTTACATCGAAAAATGAAGTTGAAAAATTTTTGCGACCAATATTTCCATTTTTTGAAAAAATCTGTATTGATTCAAAAAATCATAACTCGGTCAAAGATTTTTTGCCCATTCTGGAAATTTCTGAAAAGTTGTCATTTTATGTCCTCTAAAATGGCTTCTTTGGGCATACCAAAGGCACCAAAAAAGTTTCAGCCGGATTAAAAAATACATAAAAAATCGAATGACCGAAATCTCAGAGAATTGCTCTACTGCTTTTTGGCAGTAAACGCAGACAACCCCCCTCGAAGCTTGTGCCCCGTAATGGCTGCCTTGCAAAGTTTCTTCGCCGGCTAATGAATTCCCGCGAAGCTGTAAAAACACGGTGACGGACTCAACAGGCGCCCCGAACAAAAAACTAAACCATATCTTCGCGTAATCAGACCCATCAAAGGCGTGGGACCTTCTCGTGCGGTCTGGTTCTGGTTTATGACGGTACTGGGGAGGAGATTTGTGGTGGTTGCTCATCGTTTCGCACTTGATGCTCTTGATTATCGTTGGAGTAATTCATGAGATACTGACTACTAGAAGTTTGTTTTATCTCTTTCTGAGAACTTACATACTAAGCAAAGAGTGACAATCAAAATTGTTTTCACTAAAAGGTTAAATGTTAATCCAATTCCTAAAGATACGACTTTATAGCAAGACAGCGAGTAAGAGAGTGAAATGGTCTTGAACCGATAATACGCTCAAGTTTTAGTAACGAAATTAGAACAAGTTGTTTGATCTTAGAATCATCGCGTCAGATCCATAGTAGAACTTTTAATGTTAGTAAACACCGCATATCTAGTTGATAAATCAATCTAATCGATAAAACCACATCCAAAGACACAAACGGCACGATTCATAAGAGGAAAGCCTCCTCGTGCCGTTTCAATCAACAACGCGCATCTCAACTTGATACCCAAAAACGGACTGCTCTTGAAGCTTCCCCAAAATCCCAGCAGGAAGCAGCAGCAAATTGGACATCAACATTATTTATCGACACCGTGAAGCAATTTACGAACCAACAAACGGAACATCTCCGTGGTCGTCGTGCCTCTACCTCTTCACTGCGGTTGATTGGAGTATCTCAAGGAAGCGATCTTTACAGCTCTGCGCCGTCGACAACGAAGCGCCTGAGGTCTACTACCGTTTTTTTTGTTGGCCCGATGGTCGGATTGTTTGCGTCCGCGTGGTCCAAAATCGAGTTTCAAAAGTCCGGTGCGTGAGCCTAAATAAATATCAATACGACCAATAAACTTACGTGGGGTTCTATTTTAAGTCAATTTGTAGGTATAGTTTGGTGTACTCAAAACTAGAAGTTCAGTTTTGTATAAAAAACTGGCACTTTGATCATGTTAATAATTAAAAATGGACAGCAGCTAATTCTGAGTCCACCAGTCTATCCCACCAGTAGCCGTAAGACCCACCAGCCCAAGGTACTTGAATGAAGAGTCAAGAGTGGTCGCTGGACCTGATCCGGACCACTCGTCAACGCATGGTTGGACAAAATCAATTTACGCTAAAAGCTCCCTCCTCTACCCCAGATGTCCACCTGTCCGCACCTGAGGAAGAATCGGTCACGAGCAAAACTGGAACAATGCGATCATAAAGCGTCCAAATTCAATAAAATCATTTCGGTGAATTTACGATGACAGCGGGGATATTTATGTCATCAACAGCGGGAGCCGAAGCGCGTCTCGGGATGTAAACACATGTGACGGTGCTTTCCCCCACAAAACAAGAAGCATCTCCGAAAGTTTTGTTTACATTGGCCATTTTGTCGCGGGCTGCTATGGTGGACCACGTGACCGACCGGAGATCTCGGTGGAGGCTGCCGGGGATGATCGATCAGGGGAGCACGCACGCGGGAGAAAAAATATTTACTCACGATTTATGTGGGTAATTAATTTCATGTTGATCAAGTTGGTATGCCTTGTGATGATATTGCCCAATTTTGATCGAAGCAGCACTTTATGGTGTGCTGGTTATGTTTAATTTCAGAGTATACACTAAAACCCCGATGGTTCGAGTCTGAGCCACTGCAATTCTAGGCAACCTCTACATAAAATATGTCATCCTTGTGGCCCTGTTGGTTATCACATCAAAAAATTATTTTTCAAAATGTGTAGGAAATTGTGCACAAGTTTCATTTTAACATAAGAAATCAATAGTTTCGAAAATATGTATCATCGGTTGGAAATTGAGGGCCCTATGAGTAGTAGTCATTTTTCGTAATTTTCCCAAGTAACCAATTGTCGGTTCCACATTGTCAAAAAAGAAAATGTTTGGAAATGTATTTATTTAGCGTTTCAAACATATTTTAGTGTTGATTAACACTTTGCTATGCATTTTAAAAAAGATTTCTTTAAAATTTTAGCTTAAACCTAACTCGAAAAAGATGTATTTTATTAAATTATGACATAAGAACTTTTTGATCTCAAATAATATTTTAAATCCTAGTATGATTCATGAAAGCTTTTTTGGATAAATTTTTGATACTTTCTTTAAATCACAGCTCAAAAGATGGCACTATTTGGCCAATAAAACGTTAAAGAAATGAAAGGGTAAAGTTTGTTGAAATCTATTTTTATAAAAATTATGATATTTTGAAAAATAGATTAATTTTTTTTTCATGTACCTATTTTTTTAAAGAATAGTCCTAATCATATCCTACAACTTTACCGAAGACACAAAATCGATTAAAAAATCTCTCTCGAGTTACAGATTTTTAAATGTTTGCATCTGATTTTTCTATGGACTGCCTTTTTTCGTATATACACAGCAAAAAATCCGATGGTAAAATCGCATGCAAAAGCATGCACATCACCTTCGTCAAAATAAACACTTAATATTACACACTGCATGTACATTTTTTGCAAACACAAAAAAAAAGTTGCAACCGACGGGATTCAAACCCAGCACCAACAGTAAGGGCTGGCGCCTTAGCCCACTCGGCCATCAGACCGATGAAAAGCTGTAAGGATAAATGCATATATGAGCTCGACATTTCGGTCATGTAGGTTTCCCATACTAATGGGCTACATATTTCAGGGTGTAAAATCACATAAAATTACATGAAATAATGCAATATTTATTTTACACCCAGGCCTTTTACACGCAGCTGGATTACTACTTTTTTAGCTGTGTATTTAAGGGACTTCAAAAATTCAAAAATGGTATTTCAGTGGCTTATAAAAGTTTATAAACTGTTCTATGGAGTATTAGAATTTAACGAAAATAAAGAATGGTTGGATAATATTTTTGAATTTTTGATGTATTTTTAAAAATATCAAAGTTTTGCTTTAAGACATAAAAAATCCCAAAAATTGAGCGCAATTTTTAGTACTTTGCTTTGCAAATAAAGATTTTATTTAAGAGTCTCCTTTGTCATTGTGATAACTAATGTCTTTCAACCCTGAAATATTAAATCATATAACAAATTATCAAATTTAATAAAATAAAAATTTGAATCTACTTATCTAGCCTTACCAAGAAGTTGCTAGTAATATTTCACTATACGTTAAAAGAATTCAATCTTATTTTTATTCTAAAGAAAAAATAGAGTAATCAATAATAATAATCTGGAAAATTTGCTCAGTAAATCAGACAGTTGAATTTTGAAAAAAATATCATATAACAATAATTTGAGCAATCCATTTTTATTTTTAATTTTTTTTATGAAAGACGTTGTCTCTTAAGGAAGTTTAAGACTTTGGCAAACAAACAAACAAAATCGCACTTTTTTGTGTTTCAAAGTTTGCCAAACTTGCAAACTTGATTGCGGCAAACCTGCAAACAAAGCCAAATGTATGCAGGCTGACGTACTGAAAACAAACAGAGCAGGCAAACTACCAAACTGTCAAAAAGTGTGTTTGCTTGCGAGTTTGTTTGTTTCAAAAAATCAAACCATCCACATTAACGACCCCCGGGTCTTTTGTGGTCTCTATTGCAAGTTTCTGCTCGAACCTAGGAGTCCGAAGGCTTGAATGGGGAGAGCACCCAAACCTCTTTCTACTCCAAGGAACCTTCCACCCCAGTGTTTGAACTGACGACCTTTGGATTGCGAGTCCAACCGCCGCCAGCGATTCCACCGGAGTAGGCTTGGTTTGGTGTGTTGTTTGTACTTATGGCATGGAGACGACTCCTACACCTGAATGACTTAACGGCCTAACAACAACCAAGGCCGGGACCGACATTTTACTTCCTCATCCGATGGAAGGTTGGAGCAGATGGGAATCGAACCCAGAATCATCCGCTTACAAAGCGGACAGCGTAACCATTCGGCCACGAACTGCCGTTTGTCATAGTTTAATACGTTCTTTAACAACGGTTTAAAAGCTGAAATTATGTCCAAAGCAAATCTTGGTTCAGAATTTCTCTTAGAAAAACAACTCTTAGTTTTTAAACATTTTGTGAAAGATTATGTCTAAAAACATTTTCTTAAAGCCAAAGTATTGATTTTCAAAAAAAAAACAGTTCAATTTTTTTTCTTAAAATAATTTAGTCAATTCATAAAAAAATATTTGGTTCGACTTTTCAGTTTAGTTTACAATAAAACTCGCCTTGAGATCAAGAGCTTCAGGTCGGGCTTCCCTAATTAAAATCCACAAACAACCTTCAACTTTTGGAGTGGCGCTAAAGTACTTTGCAGGCTAAGCATTAAAAGGTGTTTCAAATCAATTGGGTCGTCCAGGGATTGCGCAATGTAACGCTCCTGGTACGTTGTGAAAAGGTTACGCGTTACCAAATATACAAACATTTGACAAATTGTCATGAACTTGAAAAACAAACTATGCCAACATCACTGACTTTTACAATTTTGCAAAAAAGAAATAAAATAAAACTTTTCCCGCAAAATTTGTACCAATCTTGTAGGACACGAGTTAAATATGTCCCGTTGATGTCGAAAAAGGCGACTTCATCCGCTGCGAATGCCATAAGGAGCCCCAATTGTGCGGCCTTTTTGTGGTTTGGTTCTTCATCAGAGAGTCCCTCCCGACCCGGTAAGTAGCGCACTCTCAGGCGTTGCCCCTTATTTATGCGTTCCGTGCTCGGAAAAAAGGATGCCCGCGCGACCAGGTGGGGCAACCTTGGTTTTGTAGGGTCTTTTGGGGCGTGACAAAGAGACCGTTTGAAGAATTTATTTTTCTTTTTCAAAATACCCCTACTTACCCTATTTGTTCAGCGTTCTTTTTTCAACTCCAAGGAGCCTAAGTAATTGTTCTACCACCAAAGTTGAGTTCTTCTTCGCAAAGTTCACCGTTATATTTATGTTAATGGTAGCCGCGCGGTTTGTGGTTTCAGATTTGAGAGTGGACCCAGGTCAACCCCTCCCCGATCCTGGTGAATTGTGGGAGATGTTTGGTGTGCGTTTTTTTTTTGAGGTTAAGAACTGGCAAGTCGGCAGATGATCATCTTATTTAAGCATTCATGTCAACACTTTTAACGACAAGGCTCTGTGTTGGTTTTGGGAGTGCCAGAGTATCTTGATGACCGTGGTTTATGAGCTTGCCAAGTTGTTGTTTGCTCTGTTTTAATCGAACTTGGTAACTCATGTTTTTTTTACTTGGGGACAATGTTATGAACTCTTCTACTTTATTTAGAAAGTTCTTTGCTCAAATTCCTGGATGAGCACTTTTCTGCGTCTTTCTACTCCCCGTAAACAAGCATTTAGAGTTCAAATCCCAATTCCTAACCAGCCAAACCTCCAGTTCAGTCTATCCTCAAGGGCATCACGAAGATGCAGAAGCACTTCTGGTATGTCACCAACCTACCAAGGTACCTCAACTGGATCGCACTGGGAGGTGTCTTTCCGTTCCCATAAAAATACTTTCGCCCATTTCATGGATCCCGACAAGGGTCGTTGTCGTCGTCGTCGCCGAGGACGGTACCTTGTCTGGTCAAACGTGATTGTCGCTTTCGAGTTATGCCCGGCCGCGAAGGTTGCCTTCTAGCAAAATATGCACTTAGGAATCGCGAATCGCGAGTAGCTGTTTTTGGATCGGTAAACTATCGGTTTTAGGCAGCAGCAGGAGCAGCAGCAGTGTTTACTTTTCAACAAATCCTATCATATATCAAGTGCCTTCATCAAAATAGTCGTATATCACTGGGAGTGTTTTAGTTGCAGTTGACTAGCTAGCAGTTAAGTGTAGGCAGAAGCAGGGACACCGAACAAACAATCTCATAAAAAGTATCGTAAATCATGTGCAGAAAAACTGCAAAGCATTCCAATGGTTTGTTTTTTTTTGCAAACTTGATCTATATATTTCAATGAAGGTTTGCAATACCATTAGGTCGTTTGACGGTGCCATTTTTGGGGTTTCATGCAAATTTAGTATCACTTCAGCAAACTTAGAAACAACCTGGATCGTGTTTAGTTTATGGACCATTCAATCACTGCAGAAGTGGCTTGTTTCCGGATCGAATAAATAAAAGTGTACAGTCATCCCTCATATTCGGAACAGTTTACAGATCGGCAAATGTTCAAAAAATCATAGAAAATGATAATTGAACCTAATGATTCGCTTTTACCTTCATTTGAAAGCTTTTCTTACGATCTTTCGATTGCTGTATCAAACAACTGCAAATTTTGACTTTTATATCAAGTTTTTGAAGAAAAACGTTGACCCTTGAACTCCACAAATTCGAAACACTTTTTTCTTACGGATGTAAACAAACTTTGGTTCTCTCCATGAGTACAGAGTTTTTACGAAATAATGACTTCACGCACTGAAAACAACGAAATTCAAGCTTAGTTATGTTTTATGAATGGTCTGATAACTTTTTTTTTGTGAAAATAGCAGTTAAATTCAGGTGTTCATAATTGTGGGAGGCACAATAACATCCTACAATTATAAAACAGGCAATTTGGAGGCAGTGTTTGAATGCTCTGAATAAAATTGTCTCGAAATGCAGTTTTTTGTTTAAAAAAGAACTACTTTTACTAGTGAAATAGCAAGAGAATGTCCAAATAAAGGTCCTCAAAATAGTAGGGTCGCCAGAAAAGATGCATTTGGCAAGCTGTAGACAAATTATCACAAAAGTGTTCCGAATTTGTGGGTGTTCCGAATATGTGGGATGACTGTAGGTTCATAAGTTGATTGGAAGCAATTTACTGCACATAAGCATTTTAATCACTGTTGAGTTATTGATGCAGTTTGGTTCAAAATCTGTATCTTGAGACTGGATAAATTTGGTGTCTGCAGCAAAGTTGTATGTTATGATTAGGATTTTTTTTGAATTACATTTTTTACCAATTTTTATTATTTTTGATTTTTTTTAATATCTTTAAAATTCATTTATTGCGCTTGAATTTAGGATGGTGGAAAATCATTTATTTAAAATATTTATGAAATAGTGATGAAAGTATGACTTTTGGAAACAAAAAAATCAATAACAATTTCGAACAAAGTTCAGATGAAAAATTAAATTTGCAATCTAAAATTACTTAACACATTTTTCCTTAAACTGCACTGTTTTGAAGATATAAGAATTTCAAGTGAAACTCTGGAAAAACTTTATAAAAAACTAACTTAATCCACCTATGTGGTTGGAGCCTTCCTCACTCATTGCCAACAATGGCTGATTTGAAGGGGCTGTACACAAATTTCATCTATATTTTTGATCCGGAATAAAAAAGTACATAAATATCACTTAAGTGGCCATATCTCGAGACAGGGTTGCCATATCGTCAATGTTTTGGACACGTTGGAAAGGTCTTTTGATAACCTAACCAACAATGGGTCGGATGGTGGATCCGGAAATAGTTTACATACATTTAAGTGAGATCCGGCTTCCAAAAAGTACATCACGCACAAAAATTGTGTAAGTTTGAATTAACAAAACAGTTTATTACAAACAACTATCACGGTTTATAAGCACCACAAACACATTTTAATATTTTAATAATCACCGTTTCTCGGTTCTACTAGCATTTTGCCGGTTTGACAAATATGTTTGTTGTTTGAACCTAAGCTCGTTTAAACGTGTAAGGAAAATTAACAGTTTTACTCCAACCTCAACATCAAGATGGCCGTAGTGAAAAAGGTGGAATTTTAAGGATTTTTACTGAATAGGTAAGCATCTAGTTAATTAGTTATTCGATTTATAATCAAACCTAATATTTTTCTTTTCCAGTAATTGTTCGTTCCATATAACTAGGCTGGTGGATTTTTTTTCCAGGTATAATCAGGTAAAAGCTATGTCGTTTTATTTTCTTAAGGAGTTTGATTTGAATCAGAAGTTTCAGTTTCAGATAACTTTCTCCATGTCTCCAGCAGCTGATGTTTCTATTTGGTGTCCAGCGAAAATGCCTGTCAAATAAGTGTGGCCGGAACTCCCTGTGATGCATTTATATGAGTTAAAAATGTGGAAATAAATGTAATCAAAAGAAGCTTTTATTTATATAAAGAAAACAAAGAAAAAGAAGAAAAGCCTACCCCGGTTTTTTATTTTTACAAAAATGATCTTTGAATCAACAATCACGTTTGTTAAATCACCCCAAATGTTTATTGTATTTACAAACATGTCAGGCCGTGGCAATAACAAACATGTTTGTTGAAACCACAAACATGTTAGGTTGAATTTGGCCAGGGGGTAGCGAAGAAGCCGCCATCTTGGAAGTTCAGATAACAAACACTCAGAATCAGCATTATTCATATTACTTTGGTAACACGAAGTGTGTTATCCTGGTTAAACTCAAAAGTCCCATGCAAATGTGTAAAACCAAACTGAAAATGTGTTATGCCAATTCACAGTGTACGGGCGCACTGTTTGATCGACCAAAGAAAAAAGCAAAAAAGGTAAACATAAAATCACTTTTTCGATATGAATTTTCAGCCAATATTGGGATGGAATCTCCAAGGATATGATAGAATTTGCCATCAGCAACACAATTCACGTGTTTTTTCAGGTATTTATCGATTGAATTGCGGGAAATTTGAAAATAAAAACCCAAACAATGATTTGTTATGGGCTACCATTTGACAGCTAGTGCTTTTGTTGTGGGCTCTCATTTGACAACCGTGCTAATGTCGACTGTTGTCAGTTTGCTTTGGTCGGAATAGGGTTGCCATCCCCCAGAATTTGGCAAACATTTTTGCCGGCTTTGAGACGACAATCGTGTTTAGCAGCTGTACTCAATATTTTGCTATGTTCACAATCAGATTTTTCTGCGTGATAACATGGTTTGCCAGATCTTCAATGTTTTGGACTCGTTGGAAAGGTTTTTTGATAACCTATCCAACGATGGGTCGGATGGTGGATCCGGACATAGTTTACATACATTTAAGTGAGATCCGGCTTCAAAAAAGTACATAAATGTCACTTAAGTGACCATATCTCGAGACAGGGTTGTCAGAT
The DNA here is from genome assembly GCF_015732765.1 of Culex quinquefasciatus. NCBI lineage: Eukaryota > Metazoa > Arthropoda > Insecta > Diptera > Culicidae > Culex > Culex quinquefasciatus. The sequence goes on from NC_051862.1 coordinate 66,022,274, forward strand.
CTTCAATGTTTTGGACTCGTTGGAAAGGTCTTCTGATAACCTAACCAACGATGGGTCGGATGGTGGATCCGGACATGGTTTACATACATTTAAGTGAGATCTGGCTTCAAAAAAGTACATAAATGTCACTTAAGTGACCATATCTAAAGACAGGGATGCAAGATCTTCAATGTTTTGGACTCGTTGGAAAGGTCTTTTGATAACCTATCCAACGATGGGTCGGATTGTGGATCCGGACATAGTTTACATACATTTAAGTGAGATCCGGATATATGTGAAAACACATTTTTATATAACTTTTGAACTACTTATCGAAACTTCAATCTGTATAAAACTCGATCTATGGGACCCTAAACCAAGTCGAATGCAAAAGGTTCGGGTCAAATCGGTTCAGCCAGTGCCGAGAAACATGAGCTAGTTTTTTGGTCACATACATACATACACACACATACACACACACATACACACACATACACACACACATACACACAGACATTTGTTCAGTTTTCGATTCTGAGTCGATATGTATACATGAAGGTGGGTCTACGACGTTTTTATACAGAGTTCATTTTTAGAGCAGGATTATAGCCTTACCTCAGTGAGGAAGGCAAAACTAGTTATTATTAACTAACCCTAATTTTTCATCTCATGATATCTTGGAAACTATTGGTTAGATTTTTTAATTTCGAAATTTTAGAGTCAAGAGTTTTATTTATAAATCAACTGTAAATACTTTTTTTATATTTTCGAGTGTTGGGCTGGATTTTAAAATTTTGAAATTATTATTGAAGAAAATAGCAGAAAATTTCCCGAGCGTTTTTTTTTTAATTAATTAGTCAATTTAATCAAAAAATATATATCCCCCCGCAAATTTAAAAAATTGAGCTCAATTGATGATATGACACTGAGAAAATCTAATTTTTGACAAAGTATAAACTATAAGAAACTTCATTACCACAACCAGCAGTCCAATCAACAAGGATAAAAATAGGATTTATTGATTTGCTTTTCGTTTATACAGATTTAAGTTGATTGCATTACTATTATTATGATTGTAAAATGATGATTTTTCACAGCAAGTTCTGAAAAAAATATTTGATCTTTTCTGACCAAAATCAACCTTTACACCCCAGAATCGATTCTATATAAATAATGTTGGAGCATCCATATCCAAAACACAATTTATGGCAGTAGACTATCGGGACCATCCATAAACCACGTGGAAACTTGGGGCGATTGTCCACGGGGAGGGGGGGTTGAAAAATTGTCCACGTGGTTTGTGGATGGTCCCATCCAGTAGACAAGCATTTCCACCAAAAATTGGAAGAAATGAGGTAAGATTTCTCATTTCACTATTAGTTTTCGGATTGCAAGCCTTGAATTTCTTTTAACAAATTTCGAAAGCTTTTAAAATCATGTAAAAGATGAAAAGTTAAAAATTATATGCAACCATGAATAATAGTAGTTTATGCAACAAGTTGCAAAAAGAGGATTTTTTCAGCACGAGTCGTACATTTATCCAACGAGGTTCACCGAGTTGGATAAATACGTCGAGTGCTGAAAAAATCAAGTTTTGCAACGAGTTCCATACAACATTTTTTGCAATTCCGAAAAACACCCATTGAGTGAAATTTTAAGTCAAATTTTCTTGTATTTTGTCAATAAATCGTTTAAATAAAAAAATGTTGAAAAGTGTTACTTTTCGAAAAAGTGCTGAAAAGTTCAACTTTTCAGCACCCATTTCAGTGCTGAAAAGTAGAACTTTTCAGCATTTATTTTGAAAAGTTTTGCTATTCGATTCTTTTATTCTTGGTACAGAAAAGTAGGCTATTTCGTCGTTCAAGAATGACAGGAAAAGTAAGTAGTTTAACGACGGAATTGCAAAAATTAACTTAGCATTTTTTTCATATTTGCACAATCTCACTACTTCATCCCTGTCCATAAAACGCATCTTCCCCTGCGTCACCTTCCCTTTACGTCGACAATCTCGCACCAACAACGACACTGCATCCACGTGAGAACCAAGTCTGCGCATCCGATAACGGCAACACGCTCGCCGATATCGTTTTCTTCTCTCGCTCTCTCTCTCTCTCTCTCTCTCTCTCTCTCCTCAATATCATCATGTTTACCGAAACCTGACATCGGCGGCGACGGCGGCAGTAGCATAAATCGTGCCGCAGGCACGCTCTCCTTGCGCGTCAAGCTCAAGCCATGCGAGCATCTTCTCTGCAAATATCACCGCGAGAGAGCGCGAGAGAATGATCATCATCATCATCGACCGACGAGGGGTCCACCAGTCGGAGAGTCAACCAGCTCTGAGGGCTTCGACAGCAAAAAAAAGATGCGAAGCACACAACACAAATAATGTTATGGGTTTTACCTTGATTTTACCTATATGATTCCTCCAGTCGTGATTTGACTCTTCTCCGTGACACATCTCCCGCGGCGGACCTCAACTCATCGGCTCATCGGCTCGTTTGTTGGCTTCGGTTGGTTTGTTTTGTTGTCGTTACGAGTGATCATCTGGATCGCAAGCAGGATTGCAAGAACGAGAGCGCGGTTCGTCGCTTGCCGGAGGGTGTTCGCGCGTTCAAGTCTCCCGTTGAAACAAGTGCTGCTGGACTGGTGCGCGGGAAGTGTTTTGGATGTCCGGAGGGTTGTTTGGAGCACCCAGTGACCTTGAAGTGTGCTGCCGATTGGATTTGAGAACAGCTGTTGACGGATTCAGTGCGCGGTGAGCAGCTTGTTGAGCGGGCCGAAGACCGTCCGACGGAAAGGTGTGCAGAAAATTGCCGTATGCTAATGAAGTGATATCGCGTGTGCGTCCGTGTGTGTGTGTGCGCCGCCGGAGAGGTTTGCTGGTCGTGCCGCCGATTAACGACTAATTATCAGCGAATTAGTGTCACTTTGTAGTGGACCGCCAACGGCACCGACTCGGTGCAGACCTCCGGGAAGTTCGTGTAGTCCCGACGGCTTGGCGCGCGAATCGCATTACACGTGGTGTGGTGTTGCGTTACCAGTGCACGTTTTGCGCCTTAAGTGGCGGCGACTTGAGCGCGACAAGTGCGTGTCGTTGCGCGGCGCTGAAGAAGTGGATGTTTTTGCATGTTGAAACAAGCTTCAAGTGATTACCACCGGCCTCCTGAACAGCAACAACATTATCGTGTGCGGGATTTATGAACTGCAAGTGGGTCTTCGTGTACCTCTGTGAGCACTAATGAGCATCAAGGGAAGAAAGTGATACCTTCGAGACCGTCGACGATCTAGATCTCTAGACAACGGGTCAACTTGCCGTTTTTTGGTCCTGAAAGTTCAACCTGTGCGAGATTTCCGAGTGAGTTCTTCGTGGTTTAATTAACGGGTTTGACGCGTCGCAACTCTTGTGTGAGTGTATTTTTTTTTTCGGAGGTTCGAGGAACCTCATCAGACCATCTTAAGTCTGCTGTGTGGAAGTTTTTGCGAGAGGTGTCTGGTACAACTCTTGGAGGAAAAAAGACTCACTAAGCTGCCACTTCCTGGATTCCTGGGCGCTTCTGCTGAGTTAAAGTTGCTGTTGGTGGAGCTCGTGGAGCGCAAGCAAGGTTAGTGGCGTTTTTCGATAAATTATAAAAATCGTGTTGGTTGAAGGTGCGATACAAAAAAAAAACGTTGTGTGAATAATTACTCAACTTGGCACTTGCATGGCAATTTGTACACACAGTTCATTGCACATTTTGGGGTTGTTGAAGATGAGATGAGGTGTGGAAATAATTCGTCGTCCTCAAGATGACACCAAATAATTGGCTGGAATGAATGCGATGACGGTGGGTTTTTGCTTGTTAGTTTGGGCTGAAAATAAATGCGCTTCTTGCGGAAATTTGCATTAGTTAAAAACAGCTGCAAAGGGATTTTGCATCATCTTCACTAATTTTGAATCTAATCTATATAATATTTGTAATTAATTTCAAGCTTAAGGTTTTATATCAGATTTATATCACTACACATTGATTTAAGTATTTCAAAGTTTTGTTTTTACTTTGGCATCAAGTTGGTCTATTCAAAGTAAGTTTATTGAAAGTGCAATTCCATTTACATTGACTTTTTAAACCCATGTGCCAATATAAAAATGTGATGCTTATTTTCTGAAAAATTAAAACCCTCAGCAATATAGAATTCGGAAAAATGCATTTTCAGCACTTCCATCGAAAAGTCAAAGGAAAATTTAATTAAAGGTTGTTTTGGGATTTTGAAAAAAAATTATCTTTTTGCAACTGGTTTCATAAACCACTATTTAAACATTCGTTTGAGTGCTAGAAAGTTCAAATTTTCAGCACTTGTATCAAAAAGTAATACTTTTTCTACTGTTTTGGAATAACAAACTCATCTTGACGAAAAAAAAAATCAAGGGGAGAAACCAGCTTTTCATCAAAAAAATATAATTCAAAAAGTTATTTTCCCAAATTACAAAACAACGTACCGTAAAACGGGGTGACTTTGCTAGCCTAGGTGACTTTGATAGGTTTGAGATTTTTCGCAAAATGAGGAGTACAAATAAAATTCTTACGGAATTGCATGGAATCATACTGACCGGAGTAGAGAAAGGTTCAAGGTACTTTAAGAAGAAGTTTTCATTAAATTCTGAAAAGTTTAAGAAGTTAGTTAATTATAATTATTTCATATTATCAAAGTGTCATGATTTTTCAATGAACATGATTGCAAATCGGAAAACGGAATACATTTTCAGATTCTTCGGACAATTTTCCACTAGGAGAAGGTAAACGAAGTTAGTAAATAATACAAATTTAATAAAATTTCCAAATTTGAAGGCATTTTCAGTAGAACAAATTTTATACAAAATGTGAAAATTTTTGATTCTTGCTTCGAATTCAGTTTAAAATGCAATATGAATCGATAATTTTACAAATAAAACTAAAAAAAATACTATTCCTAACAAATTTCAGGCAAAATTCTTTCTTTTTACAATTCTACCTAAAGTTTATACGTATTTTGTTAAAAAGCTTATAAACTTAGTTAACTATTTTTAAACATTGTTTTTTTTTTGTTAAAAACTATATCAGCAACCTTAGCGATGATACTTTCGACGCAAAAATAAAATTTGAACACCTTTAACCTGATTTTAACAACAAAAACTATGACTATCAAAGTCACCCCGGTATTCAAAATCAGAATTTTCAACGCAACTAGTTTGTTAAACACTATTGAAAAACTTGATTTCAAAAATTGTGCATGGACCTTGTGTGGCCTACCCTAGTACATGTTTTAAGAATAATAGTCTTGAGGAAACCCTTACCAGTTGGAAAATATTCCAAAAATAAATTAAAATCCTATCATAAATTGAAGGGTAAATTGATCAATTTTTATTGAAAATATGTTGTTTATGCCTAAAATTATGACACACATTCTAAAATAATGATTAAAAACATGTTTGACCCAAAAATTATGTAAGTTAAAATTTTAAATAATTTTTCGTATTTAAAATTAGGTATTTCATTTTATATTTGGTCACTTTAGAGAGATTGTTGTATTTTTTCATAGGCAATGTATTTTCAATAAAAATCGATCAATTTACCGATTATTACCACGTTTTCAATTAGATTCCGCGTAAAAACTATAAATAAATTGATGAAAAACCGTCAAATTCAAATTAAGATATCTAAAAATAGACACCGATAGACATGGGGATATTTTCATGAAATGTAGTTGAAAGTGTGTACTTTCAGGTGCATTGTTCGGTTTTGCGCCAAAATGCGCCATTTTGAAAACATATCAACTAGAAAATAGGCTCAAAATCACTTAAAAATTGTTATAACTCCTCAATAAAGGCTCAAAACATTTTGCTGTCTTCGGCAAAGATGTGTATTTTTATGTCATAAACAACTCTTCAGAACATAGTAGGCCGCTAAAATGATAACTTTTGAGTAATCACCAAAGAAGTGCTTTTTTGGACCATTTTTGCAAAAATGGCGTATATCTCGAGTAGATTAAGAGCAACAAATTTGGCGCCTTCGACAAACTTTCATGAAATCTTCTCCTCTACAACTTTGCCGAAGACACCAAAGCCCTATAACGTAATCCAACAAAGTTAGATTTTGGTTGACACCCTGGAAGGTCGTCACCCTGTATGTCAATAACTTCAAAAGATAGCCCTTATCAAGTACAACAACTCTTCCGAAGACACCATTTGGCTAGGACGTCAAATAAAGGAGTTATCAATTTATTCCACTTAATTTTGCCATTCCGAACACTGTGCATTGTCACCCCGCTTTACGGTATATTAATCGTGCTGAATAATCTTTGTTCAAAGTAAAACTTAAACTTTTTTCCGCGTTGTTTTCTAAAATTTTTGTTTAAATGAATTCAAAATGTTACAAATTCTTTTCAATTTTCAATAACTATTTTGAAATTAAAAAAAAACATCAAAATCAATTAGTCATCCAAGTGGATTTACCAATAAGTTTGAAACAAAACTAGAATTGCTTCAAATATCATCACTTTTTCTAAGAAAATACCATTTTCACTTAAATCTGACGACATAACCACTTTCTTGGTTATTTATCATTTTTAATTATATAAATAATTTATCAATTTAAAAAAAAAAATAGAAACTACACATTATTAATTCAAATACAGCCTAAACTCGATTTTCCGAAGTCCTCGGAAATTTTTTTTAGGTCTGTTGAGCTCATGCATGTCCCAAAAATGCTCTAAAGTAATTTGGAAATTTGAAGTCCAATATGGCGGTGACCAATATTGAGAAAATGCATTCAGTAACATTATAGACAAGCAACCACTCTAAATTGTCTTAAATTAGGTCGCATTACTCGAATTTCAAATCAGAAGTTGACAATAAAGCACGAAAAGTGGTTTTCTCAGTCAGTTCTAGAGTATTTTTTGAAAATGTCCTTTAAACTATTGTCTTTCATATGTTTATAGGACCTATTCTTAAAAAAAACTCTAGAGTTGAATTTGAAATAAAAGAACGATAAATTGAATAAAATAAATAGTAGCAAAATAATTTGAAAAAAAGATATAAATTATTATTAAATATAAAATATGGATACATTTATTAAAAATTGCATTAAATAGCTCTATTGAGAAATATTGTTAAAAAAAGGTGTAAATACTTACAAGTATTGTGAGAAAATGGCAAAGAGATTCCTTTTAAACAAAAAAAATAAATAAAAAAATAATAAACTGTTAAAAAAATTAAAAAACAAACATTAATTAGGCCGATGCAAATATTTAAAAAAGTTTTTGTCCCTCGGCCCTGGCCGAGGTCAAGGGGGGGGGGGGGGGCAAAAAATAAAAAAATATAAAAATTCAAATAACAAGCCATAGTCTTCATATTTAAATGAAAAAAGTGTTTTAAAATGCATTTTACACTAGTTCAGTTGTTTTGCAATCATTAGTTTTCAAAAAATCTAAGATCTGACAAAAACAAAAATTGTATCGAAAAAAAAGATTTTGCACCGAAAATTTTCAAAAAATCTTAAGATTTTTTAATAAACCCAAACATGTTAAAAATGATTTTAAACGCAGGAGAATGTATTTTAATTTGATTTCAGCTGGTTGCACTTGAATTTTCATTGAAATTTTGAAGTTTATTGTAAAATTGTTTTTTTGCCCCCTGATTTTTCGGACCAATTTTGAAGGGGGTGACAAAAACTTTAAAAATATTTGTACCAGCCTTATAATTCTTTAAAAAAATACTTTTTAAGCAAAATTAAAAAAGCTAGTATTTATTATGCCAAATGTCCCTGATGTTTTTTTTATCAATTATGCCAAACATCCTTCTGGAAAACCCGTTACACTGAAATAAAAAAAAAGTACCGAATTCCTAAATGCTAGGAATTTTGCCACTTTTTCTTATTTAGTAATCGGGTTTTTTGGATTACTTAATAAGGAAAGGAGGCAAAATTCCTAGAATTTAGGAATTTGGTACTTTTTTTTTATTTCAGTGTACGTCTAACGCCTATTATGTCAAATGGGGTTTCGGGGTTTGAGCTTTTGTCAAGGGGACTATAATTTATTAAAAATTATCACATATTAAAATGCACAAATACACTGAGAACTTATCTGACACGGAAACTATAAAGTCTTAATTTAGTTGTTTTGTATGTCACAAAATCATTTAAACTATAACTAGCTTAGCGTTGTACTTCCGTTAGTTCAATACCTGAAAGTTGACCCGTAAAAGTCCCACCGAAAATCTCTCAACAAACTTTTTGAGTTCACCGTCACCAGACCCCCAAATCGATACAATTTTACGACCCCCAGCTAGCACCAATGAGGAAATTAAAACAACACACAAGCAACAACAGCAACAACAACTCAACCAACAAAGTCCCAAAAGAAACAGCCCCAGAAAACAACACCATTTAACATGTTAACAGCAAAGACAAACACGCATCATTTCGCGCCCGAACAGTTTCCCGAATGCCATTTCCCACGATCAACCGACACCGAAACATCGGCTCTGAACTCCGTCGCCGATGACAACGAACCAATTCGTGTCGTCTGAAGAGATCTAGATCTGGGAGCACGGCTGCGACGAAGACGGAGAGACGACCAAACGGGTGACCTGGTCATTAGTCATTTGTTAATTTACACTTTTTATCATCGGTTTTTCGGGGGATCGTAAAAATAGTGGTTGAAGCACGGAAAAATATTCATGTTTTGATGAATTTTGTTCATGATATCGTGAACATTCACGTTCACAAGATCTTCTTGAGATTTGCACAAATTATTATCGTTCAAATCTTCGTAATAAATATTTGCGACTTGAATGCGTTAAATTCTTCACAGTTTTGACAACCGAAAATTTTCCGTGCACATTCCGCAGTCGTGTGCCATACTGGACCAATGATGATCTTCGACCGTTTTTTCGAAATCGATTTTTATCGCGTACCCTGCGTCGGAGAAAACGGTCCTTTAGTAGATTTTATGCCGCAGAAATTAGCATCTTGACAGCCGGGATTGTCTTTGGCCGCCCAGGGCAGATCTGATACCGCAGGCAGCGATGACCAACCGCGAAGACGACTCTCGCGCTCGCAATATGGGCTTATTTTTACGATATTGATTTTGCGTTCGAGCGGGCGGTTTTTATTTGCGTTTTGCGGCATAAAACAAAGAGTTCCGTGGGTTTCCAGTCCAGTGAAGGGTGGCATCGGAGAACGCTTTGATTTTGTGCCGCCACCATCAAAGCTGCGATACGGTGAACTAAAGTGTAGCAGATAGTTGAGAATTTTAGCACCGATTTTTATTGGTGAACAGATTGTCAACATTTCGCGGGAATTTCGCAGCGGTAATCTGCTGGCTGGCTAACCGGATCAACGAATTCATTAGCGCCGTAGCGAAGGAATTGTGTTTTCAATGGTTTGTTGTTTGATAAGTGCTTTTTTTAGATGTTTTATCGCAGCTTGAAGATCTTTTTTTTTAGATTTTTTCAATGTTAAAATTTAGATCAGAGGGAAAAGTTAAGAGCGAGTTTTTCACCAATGTGTAACAGGTCGTATCGAGGTGCTACGATTGGATGAAACTTTCAGCGCTTGTTTGTCTATACATGAGATGAACTCATGCCAAATATGAGCCCTCTACGGCAAAGGGAAGTGGGGTAAAACGGGCTTTGAAGTTTGAGGTCCAAATAATCAAAAAAATCTTAAAATTGCTCGCATTTCCGTAAAACTTCATCAATTCCAACTCTCTTAGATGCATTCGAAAGGTCTTTTGAAGCACTTCAAAATGTGCCATAGCTTTTGCAAATTACTGTCAAAAATGGATTTTTTAAAACCTTAATATCTTTTGCAACAGCCTCCAACACCCATACTCCCATAGGTCAAAAGATAGGTCATAACATGGACTATAAGCCCACGGATATAACTTTTTGGCCAATCGCAGTTTTTCTCATAGTTTTTATATTTTTCTAGAACAAACATTTTACAACGTTAGTTTTTGCCCTGTAGACCGCCATAGCGGCACTTTTTGGTTTCAATTTTGTCATATTCGGAATCCTCGGACAATTTCACGTAAGTTAGTATTAGAGTATTGGAGTATTTGAAGTATTGGAGAAAAAATCAATGTTTATTTTTAGTTAACTATGTTTGTAAGCTATTTAAAAAAACATGCACATTTTAGATAAAATTGTTAAAAAGTCGGAATGTTGTCTGAAATTTGTTAAAACTAGTTTTGTTTATGGGTAATTCTCTACCAACTCACACGAAATCGGGCAAAGTTGCCCCGACCCCTCTTCGATTTGCGTGAAACTTTGTCCTAGGGGTAACTTTTGTCCCTGATCACGAATCCGAGGTCCGTTTTTTGATATCTCGTGACGGAGGGGCGGTACGACCCCCTCCATTTTTGAACATGCGAAAAAAGGGGTCTAGCTCATATCCCCGAATGACATTTCCCCGAATGCCATTTCCCCGAAAATCATTTCCCCTAATTGGCCACATCCCCGAATACAACATCCCCTAATCAGCCACATCCCCGAATGCCATTTCCCCGAATATCATTTCCCCTAATCGGCTATATCCCCGAATGCCGTTTCCCCTAATCGGCCATTTTTCCGAATGCCATTTCCCCGAAGTGACACTTACGCCAATTGCCGTTTATTTAAATTTAAATTTTCCCGAATTTTCATATTCCCTTATCTTCATTTTCGCTAAAGTCTTTTCCATGACTAAAAGTTATTTTCTCTCAATTTTACCGAACAAACAGCTTTTTCGGGTATGCTGTTGATGAAATGTTGAAAATTGGGTAGTAAAGCCCTTTGTCAATTTTTATGAAAAACGGTAAGAAGCACGATTAAAAACCATTTCTGATAACGTTTTTTTATTTCATTTTTATGCAAAAAAAAAGTTATTAACAAAACAACATTTTTTCGATGGATCAACTATGGTCCCCTTGGAACGAGCTGTCAAGAAGGAGCTTTTCTGCCAAGAAGGGCCGGGAAGTGAATTTTTAAAAATTGAATTAAAAATTCATTTTAAATACTTTTTGGTCGTTCAAAGGGTCATTGTACTTAGAAATCATTGTGAACACTAATATCAGCTTAATTTTTGGACCCAATCACATTCCAGACTCGATTATCCGAAGTTTCGATTATCCGAAGTTCGATTATCCGAAGTGAAATTTTTCCGTGGCCTTCAGATAATCGAGTTGTTGTGTGTTCAAGAACCCAAAAATCGAACAAATAGGTACATAAGGCTTGTACAAATTTTAATAAAAGTTTTTGTTGATTATACTTTTCGCCGAATCCAAAACAAGCAATGTGAATAAAATGATCAGTGTGAACGGGGTTCTGTACTACGAAAATCGCACGGTATGTTTTTTGAATCATAAAAAATAACAAAACTTCTATTGCATTATTATTATCATGTCTATAAGTTAAAAGTATTTGGTTTGAGAATATATAACAAAAAGTCTATAACAATATTCATTGTGTTTGAATGAATAGTACCAAACCTTTCAACACCCTTTCCCCCCTAAAATGCTACGTCTGTTCTGAGTGAATCCAAAAAGAAAGTTGATCATTCAAGGCCAATACGAACCTTTCAAGAAATGTTGTATGTAGTTTGATGTGATAAAAATTGCCATCATTTTTTTTCTTATAAAATGCTATTTCCCCGAACGCGGTCAAGCTTGACCGCGTTCGGGGAAATGGCATTCAGGGAAATGACTATTCAGGGATATGACTAATCGGGTAAGTGGCATTCGGGATTGTGGTCTATTCGGGAAAATGACTTTCGGGGATGTGGACGATTAGGGGAAATGGGAAATTCGGGTAAATGGAATTCGGGGAAATGACTATTAGGGGAAGTGTCTTTTCGGGGAAGTGGCATTCGGGGAAATGTCCCTTCGGTAATATGGGTTTCGGGGAAATGTCATAGATTCGAAAAAAGTGGTGTTTTTCAATAATTTGCAGCCTGAAACGGTGATGAGATAGAAATTTGGTGTCAAAGGGACTTTTGTGTAAAATTAGACGCCCGATTTGATGGCGTACTCAGAATTCCGAAAAAACGTATTTTTCATCGAAAAACACTAAAAAGTTTTAAAAATTCTCCCATTTTCCGTTACTTGACTGTAAAAATTTTGGAACATGTCATTTTATGGGAAATTTAATGTACTTTTCGAATCTACATTGTCCCAGAAGGGTCATTTTTTCATTTAGAACAAAATTTTTCATTTTAAAATTTCGTGTTTTTTCTAACTTTGCAGGGTTATTTTTTAGAGTGTAACAATGTTCTACAAAGTTGTAGAGCAGACAATTACAAAAATTTTGATATATAGATATAAGGGGTTTGCTAATAAACATCACGAGTTATCGCGATTTTACGAAAAAAAGTTTTGAAAAAGTTACTTTTTGCGTTTCCTTTGTTTCGTCGTCCGTGTCTGTCGCGGGTGACCATGAACGGCCATGATCGATGACGACCAACTTTTTCAAAACTTTTTTTTGTAAAATCACGATAACTCGTGATGTTTATAAGCAAACCCCTTATATCTATATATCAAAATTTTTGTAATTGGCTGCTCTACAACTTTGTAGAACATTGTTACACTCTAAAAAATAACCCTGCAAAGTTAGAAAAAAAACGAAATTTTAAAATGAAAAATTTTGTTCTAAATGAAAAAATGACCCTTCTGGGACAATGTAGATTCAAAAGTACATTAAATTTCCCATAAAATGACATGTTCCAAAAATTTTTACAGTCGAGTAACGGAAAATGGGAGAATTTTCAAAACTTTTTAGTGTTTTTTCGATGAAAATACGTTTTTCGGAATTCTGAGTACGCCATCAAATTGGGCGTCTAATTTTACACAAAAGTCCCTTTGACACCAAATTTCTATCTCATCACCGTTTCAGGCTGCAAATTATTGAAAAACACCTCTTTTTCACATGTTCAAAAATGGAAGGGTCGTACCGCCCCTCCGTCACGAGATATCAAAAACGGACCTCGGATTCGTGATCAGGGACAAAAGTTACCCCTTAGGACAAAGTTTCACGCAAATCTAAGAGGGTCGGGGCAACTGCTGTGTGAGTTGGCGAAGAATTACCCTTATAAAATATTCGATTTATATTGCATTTTATACTGAATTTGAAGCACGAAGCACAAGTTTTCATAATTTACATGAAATTTATTCAACTGAAATTGCCTATAAATTTGGAGATTTTTAAAATTATGTTTCAAAACACATATTATTTATTATTTACAAACTTATTTATCCTCCTCCTAGTGGAAAATTGTCCAAAGAATTTGAAAATGCATTCCGTTTTCTGATTCAAATTCATGTTCATTGAGAAAATCATGCCACTTTGAGAAGTTTAAAATAATGACTTTCATCAACATGTTCTTAATATAGTTAACTATCTGTTTAGACTTTTAAAAATTTTATGACGAGTTCTTCTGGAGGATCTTTAAACACTTCTCTACCACGGTCAGTATGATTCTAAACCATTCCTTACGTATTTTAATTGTACTCTTCATTTTGCTGAAAAATCGCAAACCTATCAAAGTCACCCCGTTTTACGGTAACAAATTTCATTAAAAAAAATCAAATAGCCAAAATTCAATCTGTAACAAACCTTCAAAATGTTAATATTAGGCTCAACAAACTAGGGTAATTTTCCGCTACACAGCAAAAAATCTGATGGTAAAATCGCATGCAAAAGCATGCACATCACCTTCGTCAAAATAAACACTTAATATTACACACTGCATGTACAATTTTTACAAACACAAAAAAAAGTTGCAACCGACGGGATTCAAACCCAGCACCAACAGTAAGGGATGGCGCCTTAGCCCACTCGGCCATCAGACCAATGAAAAGCTTTAAGGATAAACGCATATATGAGGTTGACATTTCGGTCAAGTAGGTTTCCCATACTGATGGGCTACATATTTCAGGGTGTAAAATCACATAGAATTGCATAAAATAATGCAATATTTATTTTACACCCAGGCCTTTTACACGCAGCTGGATTACTACTTTTATAGCTGTGTAACTCTACTCAGGCAGCAGTTGCCCCGACCCCACTTCAATTAGCGTGGGTAATTCTGGTCCCATTTCAAAATTTCTTGTTTTTTGTATGTTGCAAGTTTTTAGAGTATAACAATGTTCTACAAAACTGTAGAGCTGACAATTACAAAAAATCAAAACAAAGTCAAGACAACGTACGTCGGATTCGTGATCAGGGACCTCAATTGCACCTTAGGACAGAGTTCACGCAAGTCGAAGAGAGGTCGGGGCAACTGCTTTGTGAGTTGGCGAATTTTGGTCCAAAAACTGAAAACGTGCAGATAAATTATTGATCAAAACTGTAGAATTCTACTAAAATAAGAGATATGAACCAATCTAACAGAATACCAACGTGCGAATCACTTCCGTACAAGTTCACGCCGGTGAGTCACGTGATCTCCGCAGTGCATCGCAGCGCGCAATCAAGAACATCATCTACGCAGGGGGAATTCCATCAGCGCGCTGTGGTCGCACAGGTCACCACCGGGAATGCTACGTCCAACTCTCCACACACTCTCCAGTCAGTAGTGTGTCGGAAGACCCGCGCTTGCTCGCATGGACCTGTTTGATTGATGGCGAGCAAAAATCCTGGCATGCGGCGCTTGTTCTTCGCTTAGTCAAAGCCACACGCCATCTGCCGCCGAAGCCGTCCTGGCATTAGGTCAGTGCTGCTAATTTGAGTGCGTGAACGTCGGCGGAATACTGATCAACGCGGTCGCCGCGAACGCCAATTCGGAGTGAGGCGCTTGCTCGCTCGGGGGGTCAGTCCTGGGGGCGGATGGATGGTTTGATTTGTAGCCGCAGTCATCTAGTTGATCGCCAGTGGTAGGTACCTGCGGACCTGGCCCGGACTGGACGAGTGCAGTACGATGGTGAAATAAATTAACCTTTTGCAGTCGGTGCAATTTGTTAGGAACGAGCGCGTTTGTGTGCATTTGTGTGACTTGGTAAATTAAGATTTTTTTGTTTGATTTACGCGAGCATATGGTGAGAATTATGTAAATCGATGAGATTCACTAGTACTTGATGTAGTCTGCATTGTTGTTATTACCTTTAGATTTGAAAAGTGAATAAAGTTTTTATTGAAATTATAGCAATTATTGTGTTAATGCAATCAAATTAAACTAGAGTTTACTTCAGCAAACCAAATATCAAACTATTCAAGATTGATTTTTCGAATTTCGTGGATACACTTAAATCAGCATGGAAATAAATTTAAATTTAACTTTAACTTTAACGTACGTACGGTATGTCCACGAATCCGTCCTCCCCTGTAGATTCAGTCAAAAGTGTTCCGTTCACCGAATCCTCTCTTCAGTTAATGTAACGCCAGTTGGCCTGGCCACTTTAATGTGGGTAATACAGCTCGGGTGTACTCGAATGTTTGACTACAATTATTTAATTATATTGACAGCCCGGGCAGACGGTAATAACAAAATTCATGCCATTTCAATAACAAATACTGTTAAAATATCGGAAAGTGTTATGGAATCTTCTTGAAAAATCAATTTTTGCATAAGGGTTTAATAACAGTTTATATTATCATAACAATAATTGTTATTGGTCTGATATTGGTTGACAGCCAAAACAACTTTGGAATAACATTTTTTGTTATGGAAGAATATCGCCAACTGTTATTGGGATGATCGGATTAGTTGTTAAAATAACAAAAATAATAACAAAGATTTGTTCGAAGAATAACTAAAAATGTTATTTGTATGTTATTACAATAACAATCCAATAACAAAAAAAATCATAACGACGAATAACAAATCTTGTTATAAATAACATAAAATGTTATTGGCCTAGTATTTTCCAATATCAAAAAATGTTATTCCCAAGTTATTTCCGTCTGCTCGGGAGTAAAGAACTTGCTGTGTAATCTAATCCCTTGTTCTTCCAATATACTTTCTCTGGACTGGTTGCGCTTGTTTAGGATCAGATCAGATTGGTTAGTTTTTGCTGTTCGTTTTTTTTCTGAATTTCCATACTGAAATTATTTTATTTCGTTAATTCTCATTGGTGGATGGATTGAAATGGAATAGAAGATTGCTATGTTTTGATATTCCAAAGTTAATGAGAATGATGACATTTAAGCTAAAAAAATACCATCATCATCAGAGAATCACCAGTTTGCCATCAGTTTGCTCCAATTCCAAGTCTAACATCTTGCAAACTTCACCGTCTGTTAGATATCTCAGGTGCACGATCAAACTTCTACCTTCTTACATCGCAAAAGCCCGCATATTCCCAACAGCATCCAACGCAAACTTAGAGCAGACTTCAGTCAAATCTCCACCTGAATACGCTGAAGTACAACCTGACTCGATCGCACCAGGACAACGGCAGCTGATCTTGTTCAACTTTCAAAAAATCAAATTCCTTCAAAGAGCACTTGCCAGCATCCACTTGGTCTGTTGCGCACTGTAAAAAAAATAAATTGCAAAAATATGAAAATACAAAATAATCATTTTGTATTTTTCAAAATATTTTTAAATTAACAGCAATACATTATTGAAAAACAAACATACTTTTTACCGTTCAGCGACGTCTCACAGCTATCTCGCGCTCGTAACAAGATCAAAATGTCGTGAGACAGATTCTCTCTCGCGGTGACATTTACACTTTTGAAAGCAGAGCAGCAACGATCGGTTTCGTTCGCACACAGTCGCAGCCGAGCAGATTTATCGCCACCGATTAGAGACGAATGTGATGAGCGTCACATTCTCTTTCACTGCGTCGTCGTCGCGGCGCTAATCAGCGAAATTTATCGCGCACGAGAGCGTTAGACAAACGCACTCGGTAGTGAGAGGGAGAGCGAAGGCGAGCGATCAATGAAGCGAGAAAAGGCGGTTCTTTGAAAGGAAAATTGCAGGTTACGCTGAGCGGTGATCTACGGTGACATTAGGATCGGTTGACAGACGTCATTGATCAGATGGGAATCGATAGTGGCATGAGAAAATCGATTTATTCTGTGATTAAAATATCAATTTGGCAAAGTTAATTTTATGGAATACAAAAAATCAACTTAAATCTAAAATTTTAAGGTTCGTCACCAGCAATTCTCACGCAACTTGCCCAATAAATCCCACACCTGCTCCAGTTAGTCACTCCAACTAGATCACAATCTAACACTCTCGTCATTCGTCATCGTCGTCGTCGTCGTTGGCGGTGGTGGGAGAAATGGAATCGGCAACCCACAGCACTTTCCTTTGGCCAAACTCCGCCCATCGGCTGTGGCGCGCACGACGACGAGAGACATCGACGGTCGTGTAGCATGAAACTCCTGCGCCGCTGGTCTGGAGAGAGCACGCGCACACTCGGGTTTGTTGTTGTTGGTGGTGGTGAGAGAAAGAGTTTGGTTTGGAGCATTTGCGAGCAATGTCGCATTTTTCTCTAGTAGATGTTTTGTTGGTAGATCAACATCGTCGTGGAATTTGAGAGGAAAAATACTGTCGGGAAAATATATTTATTAAATTTTTCAAACTATTTCATCATAAAGAAATGTTGTTCAAAAAGTGATAAGAAAAACGAAGTTGACTTTATAGCTGTCGGCCACTATTGCTAGTACCATCCACTACAATCTTCCTTTCATCTACACTACACAGAATTCCAGGGCACCAGCCGCGGGATTCAAACCGGTGACCTCCGGATTGTGAGTCCCTGCGAGATATGTACACAGAAAAAAAAATCATGGTAATATTACATCTGGGAAGGGGTACATCTTTTATGTCAGAAAAAAAGGTGTAATTTTACCTCTGGAAATGCTTAATTTTACCACTTTTCTGGTGTAATGTCACTTTTTCAGTCTAAATTGAGGTAAAATTATATCATAAAAGAGGTAATATTCAACCTTCCAAAATTATAGCTTCCAAATTTACACAATTTTTTTCTGTGTAATATTACCATGATATATTTTAACTGAGCACAGCGGTGTGTCTTTTGAGTTTGTTTTGTTCAACTTTAAAATGCACAAAATTTGTTTTCGTTTGAAGAAGTGAGTCAAATACTTTTTTTGCTTGATTTTCTTTTAATTTTAATTGATTTATTTTTAAAACTTCTTCCTAAATTGTTGCCCATTATTTCTGATTGCGATCCAGTTTTTTTCAATTTGCATACCATTCAATCAAACAGTTTTCAACCGGTAGCAGTCGGCGAATGGTTACTTTGTAAGTGCACCACTTGTAATTTCCAACCCAGCCCAGAAAGGGGGGTGGTATCCCAAACATCTTAATTTTTCCGCAATCACCATCATTTGCTCCACCAGCGGTGAAGGATCGTTCAAACGAGAGAAAACGAACCATTCAGCATACCTCCTCCATTCATTCACTTTGGCGCGCAGGCCTACTCAGAAAGCAATATTTTATAGTGCACCATAAAAATCATCGAAATAACTAGCTAAAAACCATCATCGCACGCTGAAAAGCATAATTTTACCTTCTTCCCTTCCTACACAGCTTGAAGACGAGTCGCAGTCTCGTCAACGCTTGAGCTTCGCCAGGGCGGCTTGTCTAAAAGCGGGTAATTTAGCGCCAGCAGATTAGATTTATCTGTGCGCCGCATGCAATCACGGCCCTGGATCCTCATCGCTGTGGCAAGTGTTAAAGGGAAAAAGAAGGTCTTTGGCGGTACGCAACCACCACAACTGGCAACCTTTGCCAGTTCCCATCAATCTCCCATCATTGCTGGTGCAGCTTTTACGAGAGTTGAGTTGACTGTCGGAGACTTGAAGCTAATGCCTATGCATGCCGGGTCGAAATTGAGCGATAAAACTACATTCTAGTATGCGAATTTGATTGGCCTGTGGCGGGACCTTCGATCTCGGAAGGGTCGGCTGGGATTGGGTTTGATGAAGTTCGTACAGAGGTCGTTCGATGGTACGAGATGTCTTGAAGTTGTGATTTGAGCTGTTGCTGATTAAACGTAGCTATAAAAAAATCTTTTTTAAGCCGGGACCGTGGTGTAGGGGTAAGCGTGGTTGCCTCTCACCCAGTCGGCCTGGGTTCGATCCCAGACGGTCCCGGTGGCATTTTTCGAGACGAGATTTGTCTGATCACGCCTTCCGTCGGACGGAAGTAAATGTTGGCCCCGGACTAACCTAAAAGGTTAGGTCGTTAGCTCAATCAGGTGTAGGAGTCGTCTCCTGGGTCCTGTCTCAGTGGAGTCGCTGGTAGGCAGTTGGACTAACAATTCAAAGGTCGTCAGTCGAATCCGGGTGGATGGAAGCTAAGGTGTAAAAAGAGGTTTGTAATTGCCTCAACAATCAAGCCTTCGAACACCTAGTTTCGAGTAGGAATCTCGCAATCGAGAACGCCAAGGCAATGCTGTAGAGCGAATAATTTGATTTTGATTTTGAAAAAAATCTTTTTAATTTGAAGGAACCAAGGTATAAATCCCTCAAATTAAGGTTGTGGAGTTGGACTGTGATTCCGGGAGTTAAATAATTTACGTTTTCACTGACTTGAACTCCAAGAACAACTTCCATACAAAGTTGTCGACTCTGACAAAGTTATCTAACTCTAACTCTAACTCTAACTCTAACTCTAACTCTAACTCTAACTCTAACTCTAACTCTAACTCTAACTCTAACTCTAACTCTAACTCTAACTCTAACTCTAACTCTAACTCTAACTCTAACTCTAACTCTAACTCTAACTCTAACTCTAACTCTAACTCTAACTCTAACTCTAACTCTAACTCTAACTCTAACTCTAACTCTAACTCTAACTCTAACTCTAACTCTAACTCTAACTCTAACTCTAACTCTAACTCTAACTCTAACTCAACTCTAACTCTAACTCTAACTCTAACTCTAACTCTAACTCTAACTCTAACTCTAACTCTAACTCTAACTCTAACTCTAACTCTAACTCTAACTCTAACTCTAACTCTAACTCTAACTCTAACTCTAACTCTAACTCTAACTCTAACTCTAACTCTAACTCTAACTCTCAACTCTAAGTCAACTCTGAGTCTAACTCTAACTCTAACTCTAACTCTAACTCTAACTAACTCTAACTCTAACTCTAACTCTAACTCTAACTCTAACTCTAACTCTAACTCTAACTCTAACTCTAACTCTAACTCTAACTCTAACTCTAACTCTAACTCTCAGAGTCAGAGTCAGAGTCAGAGTCAGAGTCAGAGTTAGAGTCAGAGTCGGAGTCAGAGTCAGAGTCAGAATCTAAAGCCAGCCCTACAGCGTAAAGTTAGCTGCAATGACGATTCGTTGAAATTGAGTAAGTTTGAGCATGTTCAATCAAAAATCAGTTTTAATTCTACAGGGTAGGAAGGCACGACCCATGGAATGCTTTTCCAAACGTTGATCCCAGTAGCATACTCCAATCTAACTTTTATCACACCATTAACCTTCGAACTCTAAAGTGATCAGCTACCTTGCGGCAAACTCCATCAATCCCCCCACAACTCAGCGTTTGCTAGCTGTCCCAGTCCTGTCTACAATTACTCCCAAGCCTTACATTAACTCGCACCAACCACCCCTAGCTGCGTTCCTAATGAAACCATTACGACGCTGCACCGCACTCCATTACCAAGGTACTCCACACGATCAGGTGTGCGCGATCTCGGTTGTGCACTTCGCCTTCTTATGCAACTCTTGCAGTCCACACCACAAAAAAACCAGAGGCGTGAACATGCTTGTTCTATTGATCTGGAAACATAGTCATTATCTCCAGCGCTGCCAGCGCTCAAACATCTTCATCGCACTCTCATTTGCTGCTGCTAGAGTAAAAGGAGAATCTCCCGGAGTGCGTATCTTGCGCCTACCATCGGGGTTCAATTGATTTGTTAGCACACGGTGGACTAGTGTCTACCAACCGTGGCATGGCTTGAGGCAGCCTAGATCATCGAGGTGAGATGCAGATCACCGAGAAATTGCACCCTTTAGCGCACGCTGAACCTGCGCCGTAGTTTGAAATACGAGAAGTGATCTCGCGATACGATCAGATGCAGCGGTCCTGGAGGCACGGCTCAAGCCGTACGCACTCCATGTGAACCGGCTTATGCAAATATTGGAGCAGGGCGCTGTCGGCGCAGAGCGTCGTGTAATTTCAATAAAAGCCTATACTTAATACAGATTAAATTACAATTATTAATTATCCCCTGGGCCTCCGTACCTTCTTGCGTACCTCCTCCTCAAGGTATTGCGTGTGTTTCCTACAATTTCTCCCTTTCCCCGCGTGACTTCGCCGCGACTTCTGCTCGCTGACTTCGTCTATTTTGCATTAATTTATTTGCGTTTATGTTTCACATGGCTGTTCCAAAGCCTAGACCTCTTTCTTCAACGGCGACGACGGAACACAATGTTGGCAAGTTGGTGGAGGGGCGCATTAAATGGCGCAAAAGTGATGATAAATTACCGGGCCACCGCCACGATCACGGGATCCGGAGCACGGTAGAGTGGCTATTTTTTGCAACAAGTTAGAAAGGCGACAACCGATGGTGGGGCGGTCTTTATTTATGGTTGGCTGCCGGGACTGGTGAAGGTGTTGACTCGATAATTGATGCGATTAGGGTGGGAATTAGGAGCGTGAGCTGTCCACGGTATGGTGACCAGGTGGTGAATTAGGTGAGAATGCAGGCGCGTGCGCGTGAGTTGAGCAGGACTGAGTTGGATTACTGTTAAATGGCTCCGACTCTGGTAATCCAAGTCTCGAAACACTCTAACTCTGACTCTAACTCTGACTCTGACTCTGACTCTGACTCTCTTACTCTGACTCTCTTTCTCTGACTCTCTTACTCTGACTTTCTTATTCTGAATTCAAGAAATTCAAGAAATTCAAGAAATTCAAGAAATTCAAGAAATTCAAGAAATTCAAGAAATTTATAAAAAACTAAAAAGAAATTCAAGAAATTCAAGAAATTTAAGAAATTCAAGAAATTCAAGAAATTCAAGAAATTCAAGAAATTCAAGAAATTCAAGAAATTCAAGAAATTCAAGAAATTCAAGAAATTCAAGAAATTCAAGAAATTCAAGAAATTCAAGAAATTCAAGAAATTCAAGAAATTCAAGAAATTCAAGAAATTCAAGAAATTCAAGAAATTCAAGAAATTCAAGAAATTCAAGAAATTCAAGAAATTCAAGAAATTCAAGAAATTCAAGAAATTCAAGAAATTCAAGAAATTCAAGAAATTCAAGAAATTCAAGAAATTCAAGAAATTCAAGAAATTCAAGAAATTCAAGAAATTCAAGAAATTCAAGAAATTCAAGAAATTTAAGAAATTCAAGAAATTCTAGAAATTCTGGAAATTCTGGAAATTCAAGAAATTCAAAAAATTCAAGAAATTCAAGAAATTCAAGAAGTTCAAGAAATTCAAGAAATTCAAGAAGTCAAGAAATTCAAGAAATTCAAGAAATTCAAGAAATTCAAGAAAATCAAGAAAATCAAGAAATTCAAGAAATTCAAGAAATTCAAGAAATTCAAGAAATTTAAGAAATTTAAGAAATTCAAGAAATTCAAGAAATTCAAGAAATCAAGAAATCAAGAAATTCAAGAAATTCAAGAAATTTATGATATTCAAGAAATTCAAAAAATTCAAGAAATTCAAGAAATTCAAGAAATTCAAGAAATTCAAGAAATTTAAGAAATTCAAGAAATTCAAGAAATCAAGAAATCAAGAAATTCAAGAAATTCAAGAAATTTATGATATTCAAGAAATTTAAGAAATTCAAGAAATTCAAGAAATTCAAGAAATTCAAGAAATTCAAGAAATTCAAGAAATTCAAGAAATTCAAGAAATTCAAGAAATTAAATTCAAGAAATTCAAGAAATTCAAGAAATTTAAGAAATTCAAGAAATTCAAGAAATTCAAGAAATTCAAGAAATTTAAGAAATTCAAGAAATTCAAGAAATTTAAGAAATTTAAGAAATTCAACTCTCTTACTCTGACTCTGGCACCAACTCCTCGAAAGTTTGCTGCAGATTTACCATAGCAATTTGTACATTTTAGATGCTTTTTATCAAGGAGTATTCAAGGAGTTTTATACGAAACCATTTAAGGTGAGAATCAAATCAGACCTTTATGGAAACAATGGATCATAGTTACAGATCTTGAAGAAGTTTCGACTTTACCGACTTAAAATCCGGCTTCAACTAGAAAATTTGAAGACTTTCAGTCCTTAAAGAGTATCCAACTCCACGGACTCTGGCTCTAACTCCAGCTTATACTCACAGCTCTGAAACAACTAACACATTATTCTTCATTCATTCCTTCACGAAACAACTACAGCCCTCGAACATTCCCTCGATTCCAAAACGCCCAGCAGGTTCCACATTCTTGACAATTTTCACACATATTTTCCAAATGTCACGTCGGCGGAACATCCCCCTCGGGGGTCGAGGCACCAGACGATCTACAAAACCGCCACAATTTCAATAAACTAGTCCACACACACATGTGCCCCCTCTCGTCGAAGCCAAATCGTGCCGTACAATTACTCCAACCTCCGCCGGATTCGTGTCCATCTCAATCGACGAAACAACTCCGCCGCACGTAGGCTGCGCGGAACATGTACCTCCCGTGATGCCCCCTCTCAACGACCGCGTCGCGTCACGTCCAAGGGCGGAGGTTGTAGCGCCACTTCCAATTCAATCCAATACCCGACCTGCAACAAGGGAGGACCAAGGCAGGGGGGCAGACAATGAAAAAACGATTACATATATTTTTACATTTGCATCGCAACTGGTTGCATAATTTTGCGATTAATTGAGAGTTATGATATTGGTCCAGATATTACATACGGTCGTCATAATTGCGCGAGCCTCACGGTGGTGGCTTAGCCGGGGATGAGGTATAGAGTGACATCCACCACGGTCGTTGGAGGTTCTGCCAGCACGAAGAACCAGAAGCCACTACAAGCTGGTGAACATCATGTGGGCTCATGTTTTGTCCTCCGGTCCCCACCTCTCTCCTTCGGAGCAACAGGTCGTATACAGCTTCAGGGAAGATTCTCTACCTTGAACAATACCGTTCGAAGGACCCCGTATGAACACGTCGCCACTTCTCCGTCTGGTTCTGGTCGTTTCGTGATCATGTTTTTATAACAAATATATTTGAATATAATTTTCTCCTCCGCGACGACGACGACCTGCTCGAGCGCTACTGGATTTTGCTACCGGTTTCCAAGACCATCACCATGGCCATCGCGGTCAGGTTCAGCGCTGTGTTGATTCGAGAAGGATCAACCGGGAGATGTTACCCGCGAGAGCAAATTATCATAAACAGCGGTCATGTTCTTGACTGAATGGCAAGAATCGACGCCGCGGTGCCATTTCTTCCGTCTTGGTTTGACACAAGAATCGCCGGGAATGATAATTCGTTTGGCCGCCGGAGGAGGAAGGTTTCAGGTTTCATAGACACAATCCGGTCGTGCGCAAATGGTAGCACTATTAATTTCAATACGGTACCAGACAACAGCCGGGTTGTCCGCCGTTTGGACTGTTTGGAGGATCAACCAAGGCGAACCTAGTTCGGTTGGTGATATGTGGCGTCAAGGGCCGTCGGAAATGAAAGATGTCGTTTGGATGGCAACGTCGACGTTGGATTAGCATAATACAAGTCAATGGAATCTTCGACGTTTGAATTGGTGTAAGCTTGAGACAATGAACGCTTGACCACACCGTGCAAAATTTACAGGTTGATACGATTTTGAAACATTCTATGCCATGTCTCTTTTGACAAGTTTTAACAATCATTTTGGAATAAATTAAGATGTTATAGAATTGACTTTTTTTTCCAATAAGCACATGGAAAAGCATATCTCATATTGGACACTCAATGTACAGTTTATCTTTACACAAAAATACCAAAACTGTTGAGCAATTCTCTACAAAATCGACCGATTTTGTTAATTTAATGTATTTTTCGATTTTGCTCAATTATTTGTAGGCCTTCCCTATAACAAAGGAAGCCATTTTTTTACATTTGTTCAACCATACAAGGCCCCATACAATTTTAGAGGCTGTCCAAACAAAAAATGGAATGTAAATGACAGAGTTGTAGGAATAAGACTGTTTGCACAGTGTTCGGAATAGCAAAATTAAGTGGAATAAATTGTTAACACCTCCGGAACAGTTGTTCCACTTGATAAAGACTATTTTTTGAAGTAATTGACATACAGGGTGACGACCTTCTAGGGTGTCACCCAAAATCTAATTCTTTTGGATGACGTTTTAGGGCTTTGGTGTCTTTGGCAAAGTTGTAAAAGATTTTTTTTAAGAAGTTAAGTAAAGTTTTCGAAGGCGCCAAATTTCTAGCTCTTGACCTATACGAGTTATACGCCACTTTTGCAAAAAAGAATCGAAAAAAGTACTTTTTGTGGTAACAACTCAAAAGGTTACCATTTTATTGGCCTACTATGTTCTGAAGAGTAGTTTTTTACATAAAATCACACATTTTTGCTGAAGGCAGCAACATGTTTTGAGCCTTAATTGAGGAGTTATTACTATTTTTAAGTGATTTTTAGCCTATTTTCAAGTTTTCAAAATGTCTCATTTTGGCGTAAACCAAATATGCACCTGAAATTACACACTTTTAAATACATTGCCTGAAAATATCTCCATGTCTATCAGTGTCTATTATTTGTTTAATTTTAGATATCTCAATTTGAATTGGACGGGTTTTTAATTGATTTATTGATAATTTTAGGCGGAATTTAATTGAAAACGAGGTGATAATCGGTAAATTAAAGCTTAATTTGATCGATTTTGATGGAAAATACATTGTTTATGTTTAAAATCAGGAAAAATCAGGAACTCATTGGCACTTTAAAAAAAATCGATAAAAACACAAAGTTTGTGACAACTTTAGAGTTTGTAAAAATGTCGCAAAAAGGAAAAAAATCTAAATAATTTGTTTAATCGCTTTTTTACAAAATCTCCCTAATAGACCTCTTGCTGTGGAAATCCGCTTAGAATATTTTTTCCTTGAAAATTTTCCATTTCCATAGATTTAAACAGCAAGTTTAAACAGAAGGTTCAAAGCTCTTCTAAATCACAATCTCTACTACCGTCAAGTAGCCGACCACAGCCGGTGCGGTTCGCTTTATGCTGCCTCGCTCCACAATCCGACCAGAGCCACAGGGCGTGTCACTCACGGCCGAGGATGAGTCAGGTTCGGGGTATATTTATTTGCATTTTTACGAGTCATATTTTGCCCATCTTTATCGATTCGTGAGACGCGCGCGCGGAAGAAATTTGACCAATCCTTAAATAAAAGCGAAAAGCGACGCGCCTGATAATGGCTGGGGGCCTGCAAAACCGAAACCGACCTCGAAGATCTGCGGATCTTCTTCAGCGGAGCGGGGGTTTCTGGTTACACGAAGCGGTGGACCGATCATAAAATGGCACCACAAACATCACCAAAAAGACGACGTCGGCAAACGACACACGCAGTCTGTGTGTGTTTTTTAACCGTTTGCAAAATGTATTTTTAAAGAACTAATTCAGTGCAGCTTAACGAGCCCATTTCGGGGTGATCATTATGCAAATTGGTAACGAGCGATATCCTGGGAGGTACCGATCGATCGTTGCGCGTAATGAGTCCTTTCTGTGGAGATTCTCGCAGGACTGCGATGGTAATTACCACCACACGAGCGCGCGGAGACTTCCCACCGATGCGAGCTTTTGCGTTGAGCTTTTATAGTTTTATTAGGCAGTCAAAGCTGCGCGCGCTGTGTGTGCTCACGATCGTAAAATTTGATTCCAATTTCTGGGGGCCCGGTTTTTTTCGGTTAATTTCTGCGCAAGGGGCCTCTCTTTAAGGATGCCGAGGGGTCCAATAACCGCTGCTGGGGGCTGTCGTTAAGATCGTACGCGAAGATTAATTTCCGATAAAATGAGAAAATGGCAAATTATCGACTCGAAATGCGCTCGAATTGCGGTGATCCCCTCACCATTGCTTCCCCCAGCCGGGCCTGGGAACCTTGTGGTGGACTGATAACCAACGCAGAGAAAAAATCGTGCGGTCAAGCGGTTCTGGTGTTGGTTTTATGGCGTCCAACCGCGAACTGAGCGTCGACAACATTCGCTCCATTTTGGGGCAAAAAAGGGAGGATGTGTAAAATTTTAAGGGTTTAATTGCGCAAGTTATTGCGATTATTAACAGTTATTTTTATTGGGGTTTGCATTGAGCAATGGTTTTGGGAAAGGAGTAAAAGGGGGAAAGAGTTTCGTGAGATTATCCTGATTGAACTGGTCATTTACAGGATAGGGAATAGTTAGGTAAGCTGGTTTAACTTGATGGGCTTTATTCTACAAGTCGGATGACTCGACTAGACTGTTTTAATTTAAATGATCGAGTAGAGTAGACTAAACTAATGCGGAGTATCTGCCTAAAAGTAAACTTGCAGAAATGTCCTAGCTGAATTAATTATGCAGTCTGGTTCTAAAACATGCTTGCTCTCAGACAAAAAAACTTCAGTCATTGTTACTAACTCAAACAAAAAAATTATAAAATCCTGCATTTTATTCACTGCCTATAGATGCCCAAATATCTCACGTGCGATGTCTCAGGAACTGGTGTTCACGTAAAACTGGTTCACACGTAAAAAAAGTGTTAGTGTACACACAAAAAATATTTCCGAATGTTACATCATTTATGATGTAACACTTTTGCACGTCATTAAACATTTAAATTTAAATACAATTTGATGTAAATTTGCAACAAATTATACGTAAACACGTGTTTTTACGTGTGATTCAACCGTTTACGTCGAATCTCAAGTTTACATCAACTGAGTTTACATGAGATTCATTTTTTCCGTGTCGAGTAAATTCACATATTTTTTTCTGTGTAGCACATTTTAGTAAATTTTCGTTATTCTCAATACGCTTTTGTATTGGGTTTTCAATTGGCTCAAAAATATAAATTTAAAAAAAAAAGGTGCAGGTGGTTATGTTCTACATGACCAATATGACAAAGAACTTTGTACAAATCTCCTAAAAAATATTCTATTTTATTTTATATTTTTTAAACATTGCGTATGTATTTAATCCTAAATAATTTATTCCTATAAAATGTTTTCAATCTTTGGCACCTCTGTGGAAATAAATTGCCAAAACAAGTATGGTTCGGAAAATGTCCAATCAAAATGGTAATTTTCATGTCAGTATCAAAACCATGAATTTTGATACCCATATTGCCCCAAGTCGAATAGTTCGATTAATGTCCCCCCGGGAAGACCTTCCTCCAAGGGAATGGCCACTCCGGGTGTAGCCAATCCGGTCAAAATGGCCATTTTCATTACCAGTTTTAAAAACCATGATTTTTGATACCCATATTGCCCCAAGTCGTATGGTTCGATTAATGTCCCCCTGGTAGAACCTTTCCCAGGGCACTGACCACTCCGGGTGTGGCCAATCCGGTCAAAATGGCCATTTTCATTACCAGTTTAAAAAACCATGAATTTTGATACCCATATTGCCCTAAGTCGTATGGTTCGATTAATGTCCCCCCGGTAGAACCTTCCCGAGGGCACTGGCCACTCCGGGTGTGGCCAATCCAGTCAAAATGGCCATTTTCATTACCAGTTTCAAAAACCATGAAATTTGATACCCATATTGCCCCAAGTCGAATAGTTCGATTAATGTCCCTCCGGGAAGACCTTCCTCCAAGGGAATGGCCACTCCGGGTGTAGCCAATCCAGTCAAAATGGTCATTTTCATTACCAGTTTCCAAAACCATGAATTTTGATACCCATATTGCCCCAAGCCGTATGGTTCGATTAATGTCCCCCCGGTAGAACCTTCCCGAGGGCACTGGCCACTCCGGGTGTGGCCAATATCCTATAAATGTGGTCCTAAGCCCATTGCGCCAAATCATTCTGGTCTGGTGACCGTCCTTACAATCTTCATAAGAACAGAATTCCTCCCAATTTGGTGTACAAACTGTGTCTTTCAATGTTTGCGTGTGTGTGTGTGGGCAATAAATTTACCACCGTGCATCCGCCTTTGTCGAAACCTCGTCAGGTACTGAATTTTTCTGAGGCTATCTGTTAGCTTAAATAGTTCGCATGAAATGTGGCAACAGTGGTGCAACATTCTCGCGTGACAATTCCACGAAAACAGGAGAGGAGGCAAAATTTGCACCATGTTGCCACATTTCATGCGAACTATTTAAGCTAACAGATAGCCTCAGAAAAATTCAGTGCCTGACGAGGTTTCGACAAAGGCGGATCCACGGTGGTAAATTTATTGCCCACACACACACACACGCAAACATTGAAAGACACAGTTTGTGCACTAAATTGGGAGGAATTCTGTTCTTATGAAGATTGTAAGGATTGCGATTGGGACCACATTGGTAAGATATTGGCCACACCCGGAGTGGCCATTGCCTTGGAGGAAGGTCTTCCCGGAGGGACATTAATCGAACTATTCGACTTGAGGCAATATGGGTATTAAAATTCATGGTTTTTGAAACTGGTAATGAAAATGGCCATTTTGACTGGATTGGCCACACTCGGAGTGGCCAGTGCCCTGGGGAAGGTTCTACCGGGGGGGACATTAATCGAACCATACGACTTGGGGCAATATGGGTATCAAAATTCATGGTTTTTGAAACTTGTAATGAAAATGGCCATTTTGACCGGATTGGCCACACTCGGATCGGATTGGCCACACCCGGAGTGGTCAGAGCCCTGGGAAAGGTTCTACCAGGGGGACATTAATTGAACCCTACGACTTGGGGCAATATGGGTATCAAAATTCATGGTTTTTGAAACTGGTAATGAAAATAGCCATTTTGACTGGATTGGCCACACCGGATCGGATTGGCCACACTCGGAGTGGCCAGTGCCCTGGGGAAGGTTCTACCGAGGGGACATTAATCGAACCATACGACTTGGGGCAATATGGGTATTAAAATTCATGGTTTTTGAAACTGGTAATGAAAATGGCCATTTTGACTGGATTGGCCACACTCGGAGTGGCCAGTGCCCTGGGGAAGGTTCTACCGGGGGGGACATTAATCGAACCATACGACTTGGGGCAATATGGGTATCAAAATTCATGGTTTTGAAACTTGTAATGAAAATGGCCATTTTGACCGGATTGGCCACACTCGGATCGGATTGGCCACACCCGGAGTGGTCAGAGCCCTGGGAAAGGTTCTACCAGGGGGACATTAATTGAACCCTACGACTTGGGGCAATATGGGTATCAAAATTCATGGTTTTTGAAACTTGTAATGAAAATGGCCATTTTGACCGGATTGGCCACACTCGGATCGGATTGGCCACACCCGGAGTGGTCAGAGCCCTGGGAAAGGTTCTACCAGGGGACATTAATTGAACCCTACGACTTGGGGCAATATGGGTATCAAAATTCATGGTTTTGAAACTGGTAATGAAAATAGCCATTTTGACTGGATTGGCCACACCCGGATCGGATTGGCCACACTCGGAGTGGCCAGTGCCCTGGGGAAGGTTCTACCGAGGGGGACATTAATCGAACCATACGACTTGGGGCAATATGGGTATCAAAATTCATGGTTTTTGAAACTTGTAATGAAAATGGCCATTTTGACCGGATTGGCCACACCCAGAGTGGTCAGGGCTCTGGGAAAGGTTCTACCAGGGGGACATTAATCGAACCCTACGACTTGGGGCAATATGGGTATCAAAATTCATGGTTTTTGAAACTAGTAATGAAAATGGCCATTTTGACTGGATTGGCCACATTGGATCGGATTGGCCACACTCGGAGTGGCCAGTGCCCTCGGGAAGGTTCTACCGAGGGGGACATTAATCGAACCATACGACTTGGGCAATATGGATATCAAAATTCATGGTTTTTGAAACTGGCATTGAAAATGGCCATTTTGACCGGATTGGCCACACCCGGAGTTGCCATTGCCTTTAAGAAAGGTCTTCCCGGGGGGACATTTACCGAACTATACGATTTGGGGTAATATGGGTATCAAAATTGCCCCAAGTCGTATGGATCGATTAATGTCCCCCCGGTAGAACCTTCCCGAGGGCACTGGCCACTCCGGGTGTGGCCAATATCCTATAAATGTGGTCCTAAGCCCATTGCGCCAAATCATTCTGGTCTGGTGACCGTCCTTACAATCTTCATAAGAACAGAATTCCTCCCAATTTAGTGCACAAACTGTGTCTTTCAATGTTTGCGTGTGTGTGTGTGTGGGCAATAAATTTACCACCGTGGATCCGCCTTTGCCGAAACCTCGTCAGGCACTGAATTTTTCTGAGGCTATCTGTTAGCTTAAATAGTTCGCATGAAATGTGGCAACAGTGGTGCAACATTCTCGCGTGACAATTCCACGAAAACAGGAGAGGAGGCAAAATTTGCACCATGTTGCCACATTTCATGCGAACTATTTAAGCTAACAGATAGCCTCAGAAAAATTCAGTGCCTGACGAGGTTTCGACAAAGGCGGATCCACGGTGGTAAATTTATTGCCCACACACACACACACGCAAACATTGAAAGACACAGTTTGTGCACTAAATTGGGAGGAATTCTGTTCTTATGAAGATTGTAAGGATTGCGATTGGGACCACATTGGTAAGATATTGGCCACACCCGGAGTGGCCATTGCCTTGGAGGAAGGTCTTCCCGGAGGGACATTAATCGAACTATTCGACTTGAGGCAATATGGGTATTAAAATTCATGGTTTTGAAACTGGTAATGAAAATGGCCATTTTGACTGGATTGGCCACACTCAGGTGGCCAGTGCCCTGGGGAAGGTTCTACCGGGGGACATTAATCGAACCATACGACTTGGGGCAATATGGGTATCAAAATTCATGGTTTTTGAAACTTGTAATGAAAATGGCCATTTTGACCGGATTGGCCACACTCGGATCGGATTGGCCACACCCGGAGTGGTCAGAGCCCTGGGAAAGGTTCTACCAGGGGGACATTAATTGAACCCTACGACTTGGGGCAATATGGGTATCAAAATTCATGGTTTTTGAAACTGGTAATGAAAATAGCCATTTTGACTGGATTGGCCACACCCGGATCGGATTGGCCACACTCGGAGTGGCCAGTGCCCTGGGGAAGGTTCTACCGAGGGGGACATTAATCGAACCATACGACTTGGGGCAATATGGGTATTAAAATTCATGGTTTTTGAAACTGGTAATGAAAATGGCCATTTTGACTGGATTGGCCACACTCGGAGTGGCCAGTGCCCTGGGGAAGGTTCTACCGGGGGGGACATTAATCGAACCATACGACTTGGGGCAATATGGGTATCAAAATTCATGGTTTTTGAAACTTGTAATGAAAATGGCCATTTTGACCGGATTGGCCACACTCGGATCGGATTGGCCACACCCGGAGTGGTCAGAGCCCTGGGAAAGGTTCTACCAGGGGGACATTAATTGAACCCTACGACTTGGGGCAATATGGGTATCAAAATTCATGGTTTTTGAAACTTGTAATGAAAATGGCCATTTTGACCGGATTGGCCACACTCGGATCGGATTGGCCACACCCGGAGTGGTCAGAGCCCTGGGAAAGGTTCTACCAGGGGGACATTAATTGAACCCTACGACTTGGGGCAATATGGGTATCAAAATTCATGGTTTTTGAAACTGGTAATGAAAATAGCCATTTTGACTGGATTGGCCACACCCGGATCGGATTGGCCACACTCGGAGTGGCCAGTGCCCTGGGGAAGGTTCTACCGAGGGGGACATTAATCGAACCATACGACTTGGGGCAATATGGGTATCAAAATTCATGGTTTTTGAAACTTGTAATGAAAATGGCCATTTTGACCGGATTGGCCACACCCAGAGTGGTCAGGGCTCTGGGAAAGGTTCTACCAGGGGGACATTAATCGAACCCTACGACTTGGGGCAATATGGGTATCAAAATTCATGGTTTTTGAAACTAGTAATGAAAATGGCCATTTTGACTGGATTGGCCACATTGGATCGGATTGGCCACACTCAGGTGGCCAGTGCCCTCGGGAAGGTTCTAGGGGGACATTAATCGAACCATACGACTTGGGCAATATGGATATCAAAATTCATGGTTTTGAAACTGGCATTGAAAATGGCCATTTTGACCGGATTAGCCACACCCGGAGTTGCCATTGCCTTTAAGAAAGGTCTTCCCGGGGGGACATTTACCGAACTATACGATTTGGGGTAATATGGGTATCAAAATTGCCCCAAGTCGTATGGATCGATTAATGTCCCCCCCGGTAGAACCTTCCCGAGGGCACTGGCCACTCCGGGTGCGGCCATTTTCATTACCAGTTTTAAAAACCATGAATTTTGATACCCATATTGCCCTAAGTCGTATGGTTCGATTAATGTCCCCCCGGTAGAACCTTCCCGAGGGCACTGGCCACTCCGGGTGTGGCCAATCCGGTCAAAATGGCCATTTTCATTACCAGTTTCGAAAACCATGAATTTTGATACCCATATTGCCCCAAGTCGAATAGTTCGATTAATGTCCCCCCGGTAGAACCTTCCCGAGGGCACTGGCCACTCCGGGTGTGGCCAATCCGGTCAAAATGGCCATTTTCATTACCAGTTTCAAAAACCATGAATTTTGATACCCATATTGCCCCAAGTCGTATGGTTCGATTAATGTCCCCCCGGGAAGACCTTCCTCCAAGGGAATGGCCACTCCGGGTGTGGCCAATCCGGTCAAAATGGCCATTTTCATTACCAGTTTCCAAAACCATGAATTTTGATACCCATATTGCCCCATGGTAATGGTAATGGTCGTATGGTTCGATTAATGTCCCCCCGGTAGAACCTTCCCGAGGGCACTGGCCACTCCGGGTGTGGCCAATATCCTATAAATGTGGTCCTAAGCCCATTGCGCCAAATCATTCTGGTCTGGTGACCGTCCTTACAATCTTCATAAGAACAGAATTCCTCCCAATTTAGTGCACAAACTGTGTCTTTCATTGTGTGCGTGTGTGTGTGTGTGTGAGCAATAAAATTACCACCGTGGATCCGCCTTTGTCGAAACCTCGTCAGGCACTGAATTTTTCTGAGGCTATCTGTTAGCTTAAATAGTTCGCATGAAATGTGGCAACAGTGGTGCAACATTCTCGCGTGACAATTCCACGAAAACAGGAGAGAAGGCAAAATTTGCTAAGTGCTCTCAGCCAATCAGCAGCCGGTATTTTTCCTGCATTTATTTTTTATTTTCATCTTAACTTTTGAATACTTTAACAAAGTTTGATCAACTTTGTGAAATAGTCTTCTTGCAATTTAAGACTTCCCCTTTCGTTTGGTGGATAAAGCATGCAGATTGCTTGAATTGGGTGGAAGATATAAGCGTTTAAACAATTACACAAATCGTTACACTTTCGCTTCGCGAAATTTTGGATTGACACCCGTAGACAGTGCCCTTAGGACAAAGTTCTTTGTCAAAAACAAACAACAAAGAAGTTGGTATAACCATACACAGAAATAAAAGTGAATTTACTCGAAACGGAAAAAATGAATCACATGTAAACTCAGTTGATGTAAACTTGAGATTCGACGTAAACAGTTGAATCACACGTAAAATCATGTTTTTACGTATAATTTGTCGCAAATTTGCATCAAATTGTATTTAAATTTAGATATTTATTGACGTGCAAAAGTGTTACATCATAAATGATGTAAAATTCGGAAATATTTTTTATGTGTGTACATAATTAAAATGTTTTGCGGAAAACCAGGCCTGCACTGATACCTTTCAAATTTCAGGGATTCAGGGAGTTGTTTTATGGGCTAGTTACGCTCAGAAAATAGCCGTTCGGATTGAATTGGACATTTTTTGAAGATTTTTCATAAACATGTTGAGCCTCCCTACCATGTACCATTACAGTATTGACTGTTATGATGATTTTTTAAATCAAAAATAAAAGGACTGAATTTCAATTGCAAAACTTTAGTAACATCAGCTGCCAATAAATTACGGATTTTCCTCACTCTTAAAAAGCACCTAAATACCATTCAGTGCGAAACTACACTGCACTTAAGTGCTGGATAATTCCCCATTCCGATTCGATCGTGATGATAACTTTCAATCGTATTAGAACAGATTAAACCCTTGATTAATAGTGCAATCTGCGTGTGCGGTGCACCCAATGCACTGCAATTTGTGCAGTCGGTATCTCCCTTTCCCTAATAGGAAGCAGCACCCCAGCCAATTGGCAACCCTGTCCCGGATCTTCTCAGCAAACACCTTCTAGACTCGATAGCCGCGATCAAGAACACGATGCGCGCGCGCGAGCGATATCGTCGATTGTTGAGCTGATGATCGTCACCTCTCCAACTGGCAGAACCGGTCTTCCTCCGGTCGTCGTTGGCTCGGCTAGTCACTTCAACTTTGTTCCATTTACATATTTTATTAGCAGAGGGTGCTATTTTGAAAGCTCGCCGCCGCCACGGTTGAAGGGGAGAGCTGAGGGCCGTCGTCGCCGGCTTGGTGACATGTTTACAATCGGTGTCAAGTTAAAAGGAGCTTCCAGCATTTTGAAGGAAAGCGCGCTAGAAACGATGTTTTGTTATGACCGGACTGTCACCTTTATCAGCAGCTGCCGGTGGGTGCGCGATTTGGGCTGGTTGAGGGATGAGCGATTTTGGAACTCTTGGAGTCAAGTTGAGTTGCTTGACAAATTTTAGATTTAGTTTTTGAACAAAATTTGAAATAAGCGGATTAATTTAAAAGTTTGAATATTTTTAGAACTACTAGAACAATTCAAACTAATTATGAATATAAAGTCAACCTCAGGGCAGGAAAACAACGCTAACGCTGAGCAATTCTCTACCAAAACCGGAAATGGATTTTATTTGTATTTTTTGATTTGGCTCAAACTTTGTGGGGGCCTTCCCTATGACCAAAGAAGCCATTTTGCATCATTAGTTTGTCCATATAAATTTCCATACAAATTTGGCAGCTGTTCATACAAAAATGGTACGTATATATTCGAAAATCTGTAAATTTTGAAGGAATTTTTTGATCAATTTGGTGTCTTCGGCAAAGTTGTAGGTATTGTTAAGGACTATTTAGAAAAAAATAGGTACACGGAAAAAAAAAATTGCCCGATTTTTTTATTAACTTTTTTTTCACAAAAACTCAAATTCCCAAAATACGTATTTTTTGATTTTCAAGATTTTTTGATATGTTTTAGGGGACAAAAATCCGCAACTTTTGAGCTATAGAGAAACATGGTCAAAAAATCTGCCGCCGAGTTATGATTTTTTGAAAAACTGGTGATTTTTGGAATAAATCGAAATTTCATACACAAAAATTTTTTTGACCTCATTTTTTTATGCAAAATTGAATTTGCAATCGAAAATTACTTTACAGATTTTTTGATAAAGGGCCCCGTTTTCAAGATAAAGCCACCGAAAGTTTGATTTCAGCGAAATATTTGCAGTTTTGGATTTTTAAAAATAGTGACCATGAGTGATCATTTCTAAAAATTTTTTGAAAAGTTCAGAAAATTTGCTATAAAATTGTCTAAGAGACATTGAAGATTGGACCTCTGGTTGTTGAGATACAGCGGCTTACGAAAATTGAAGTTTTCTAAGTCTCACCCAAACAGCCCACCATTTTCTAATGACGATATCTCAGCAATTAATGGTCCGATTTTCAATGTTAATACATGAAACATTCGTGAAATTTTCCGATCTTTTCGAAAAAAATATTTTGAAAAAAATTAAATCAAGAATAACATTTTAAAAGGGCCAAACATTGAATATTATGCCCATTAAAAATGCTAGTCTTGATTTAATTTTTTTCAAAATATTTTTTTCGAAAAGATCGGAAAATTTCACGAATGTTTCATGTATTAACATTGAAAATCGGACCATTAATTGCTGAGATATCGTCATTAGAAAATGGTGGGCTGT
Source organism: Culex quinquefasciatus (assembly GCF_015732765.1). Classification (NCBI taxonomy): domain Eukaryota; kingdom Metazoa; phylum Arthropoda; class Insecta; order Diptera; family Culicidae; genus Culex; species Culex quinquefasciatus. The sequence goes on from NC_051862.1 coordinate 66,059,155, forward strand.
TTGGGTGAGACTTAGAAAACTTCAATTTTCGTGTTTCTTTTCTTAAGCCGCTGTATCTCAACAACCAGAGGTCCAATCTTCAATGTCTCTTAGACAATTTTATAGCAAATTTTCTGAACTTTTCAAAAAAATATTTTTAGAAATGGTCACTCATGGTCACTATTTTTAAAAATCCAAAAACTGCAAATATTTCGCTGAAATCAAACTTTCGGTGGCTATATCTTGAAAACGGAGCCCTTTATCAAAAAATCTGTGAAGTACTTTTCGATTGCAAATTCAATTTTGCATTTAAAAAAATGTAAAACTTGTTTTTGCATGAAACTTCGATTTTTTCCAAAAAACATTATTTTTTCTAAAATTCATAACTCGGCGGCAGATTTTTTGACCATGTTTCTCTATGGCTCAAAAGTTGCGGATTTTTTTCCCCTAAAACATACCAAAAAATCTTGAAAATCAAAAAATACGTATTTTGGGAATTTGAGTTTTTGTGAAAAAAGTTAAAAAAATCAAATTTTTTTCCGTGTACCTATTTTTCTAAATAGTCCTTAACAATACCTACAACTTTGCCGAAGACACCAAATTGATCAAAAATTCCTTCAAAAGTTACAGATTTTCGAATAAACGTACCATTTTGTATGAACAGCTGCCAAATTTGTATGGAAATTTATATGGACAAACTAATGATGCAAAATGGCTTCTTTGGTCATAGGGAAGGCCCCCACAAAGTTTGAGCCAAATCAAAAAATACAAAAAATAAAAATGTTCGAAATCGGCCGGTTTTGTAGAGAATTGCTCCGCTTTCAAGTGGCTGTTCAAACCCCGTAATCCTGCGATCCGGTGAAAACAACAACTCCCACCAAATCCGTTTAATTTTACGACCTCATGAATAAAATTAGCCCAAAGACTCCCGCGGGTGCACTCCACACACAACCTTGTTCCTTTCACGTGGGTGGTCTAACGAGCCTTTTTTCATTACCACTTATTAGCGTTGCTGATCCTGGAACAGGTATCAACGGGTTGTAATCTGACACTCTCCCGAGGAGATCCCCGGTGCTGGTGGGTTTACCAAACTCGAATCCCACGGAACTCGCAAAAAAAACAGAAACAAAACCAGCCCCGCAAACGTAAAGTTCGCATTGGGAGCAATTTAAAAGCAATTTGCCGATTTTATGTTCATAATTAATTTAAATTTCTCCCCGAGACAAGATGCTTAAAACTGGAGTAAATTTTACGAGCGTTTCTTGTTTTGGGGTTTGCACGAAACCTCGAAAAAACGGGTTTCACGCTGATGTCTTGCGATGTTTTTTGGGGAGACACGGTCCTGAAGACGACAGCGCAAGACACGAACCTCAACATTTGGTGTGGGAATTTGCAGCTTCTTCAGGGCTCTTCAGAGGTCAGTTTCTGCAGCGAGCTGGACTTCCGGCACTTGGGCGAAATTTCTCCTCGGAATGCGGTGATGTCAAACTCGATTTGCGTCTTTTTGAAGATGATTTCTTGAGGAAAGCGACTTCAATTTGTTTCACCAGTTGCACTTGGTTGAACTCATTAATCTTGTTTTGGTGGCTGTGACTGAAGCTGAGTCGCAGAACTTAAGATTAAAATTTTAATTCAATCATGTTTATGAGAAGAATTTGATGAAACTAATCTAATGATTTACACCATTGCCAAAAAGCATGAAATGCCAATAGAGTTATTTAGGGACCATCCATAAACCACGTGGACGATTTTTGAGAATCTCAACCCCCCTTTCGTGGACAATTGTCCATACAAAAAAAAAACTTTTTTGTATGGATCGTGGACAATCGTCCTAAAGTGTCCACGTGGTTTATGGATGGTCACTTTTCAAATAAAGGTAATCTGGAAAAATCCCAATTTTTGTATTTTACTTCGATGAATAAAAATAAGGAGCGGCCGTGGCTGACTGGTTACGGTGTTCGCTTTGTAAGCGAATGGTTCTGGGTTCGATTCCCATCTGCTCCCAACGAGAAAGTTAAGAACACACAAATTTGAAATGATGAAACGAAACTATTGGCACTACGCCCCCCGGGGCATGGCCTTCCTCTAACGTGGGATTTCTGCTCCAGCGCCTCTGACGAGACAGGAGAAACCGGGACCGACGTTTTACTTCACCATCCGATAGAAGCTCAGTGGATAAGGCGGGAATCGAACCCGCGTCTCATAGCATCATCGGGATCGGCAGCCGAAGCCGCTACCCCTGCGCCACGAGACCCACGAAATGATGAATATGAACGAAAAATCAAAGTCGCTCGGATGCGGGGTTCGATCCTCCGTCCTTTGGATTGGTAAGCAAAAATGCTAACCACTAGGCCATGACGACTTGGTAAGAGTGGACTGGAATTAGGAATACTGTTACAGAGAGCGAGTTGTGGCGCTATAACCACGGCAAATAGAGTCCAGGGCATTCGTGGAAATACAATGTCCCATCCCAGAGGGTCCCGAGTACCAAACCTTCTTAGCATGGTGCTCCCAACGAATACAACCAAAAATCTCGGAGCGTATGGTGGTGTGTCCCCACGCTTCTTCCTCCCCTGTCGATTCAGAATTGTGTTGTTGTTCGAACACTCTGTGCTCAAACTCAACCCAATTACGAATCATCTCTGCGATACGGCTTTACGCAGTAGGCCTGGCCGATTTAACGCTTGTGATGTTTCAATGCATTTTCAATGTAATGGCGCACTACAAATGTTAATAAATGACAAGAAGAGTGCTAGGCGTCATCTAATCTAAGGCACTCTCCAGGATCCCTTCGAAAGATTGGCTGCGCTAGGGTCTGATTAGATTGGATTAGATTACTTCGATGAATAAAAATAAAATTATCAAAATATGTATTTTTTTTATTTTAAATATATTTTTTATGACAAAATATGGCTAGAGGATCGTGCAAATCAGATTAAATATCATTCTTTTCATGGTTTCTGAAACAATCTAAAATATAATTTCAAAAATAATGTTAAAATGGGTAATTCTCTACCAAATCACACGAAATCGGGAAAAGTTGCCCCGACCCCTCTTCGATTTGCGTGAAACTTTGTCTTAAGGGGTAACTTTTGTCCCTGATCACGAATCCGAGGTCCGTTTTTGGATATCTCGTGACGGAGGGGCGGTACGACCCCTTCCATTTTTAAACAAGCGAAATAAGAGGTGTTTTTCTTAATTTGCAGCCTGAAACGGTGATGAGATAGAAATTTGGTGTCAAAAAGACTTTTATGGAAAATCAGACGCCCGATTTAATGGCGTACTTAGAATTCCGAAAAAACGTATTTTTCATGAAAAACTAAAAAGTTTTAAAAACTCTGCCATTTTCCGTTACTCGACTGTAAAAAAATTTGGAACATGTCATTTTATGGGAAATTTAATGTACTTTTCGAATCTACATTGACCCAGAAGGGTCATTTTTTCATTTAGAACAAAATTTTTCATTTTATAATTTTGTGTTTTTTCTAACTTTGCAGGGTTATTTTTTAGAGTGTAACAATGTTCTACAAAGTTGTAGAACAGAATTACAAAATGTTTGATATATAATTTTTTTATATATAAACCGCCGCTCCGTCACGAGATATCAAAAAACGGACCTCGAATTCGTGATCAGGGACAAAAGTTACCCCTTAGGACAAAGTTTCACGCAAAAAGAAGAGGGGTCGGGGCAACTGCTGTGTGAGTTGGCGGAGAATTACCCTAATACCGTCATCTGAGGCAAATTTAAACTGCAGTCTGAATAGAGACAGTTATTTCAGATCATTCAGGTGCTTTTAATTTGCTGTCCCAAATTTCCTCAAGTGACCATATTCACCCCAGTTGACGGTACTTAATCTTCCAGGCCTACGCCACCGAAAACCCAACGGTAGTAATCGGGTGACGTCGTTTTTCATCCAAATACTTCATAAATCAGGCTTATAATTAAATGCGTATTTCTCGCTCTTACCCCGAGGTCTTCGCGAAAAAAAGCCTGATATAATCCGGGCCCTGTCCCCGAGGCTACCCGCCCCAAAATATCACTTAATCAGATTTCGAACTCGCGCGCCCCAAATTAGGGAGTCCTGTTGGTCTCCCCCCCCCCCCAATCAAAAAAGGTCCGTACTGCGGGTATTAGCGAAACTCGGGCGTGAATAAATTCACGCTGCAGTCCTCATTATCCACCGTCTGTCAGTGGGGCGAGCGAAATTTGTTCAGGACTTCTTCGGGAAGGTTTTGTTGTGCAGTTTCCTGTTGCAGAGTCTTGAGACTCAAAGGACTGTTGAGACCTCTCTGTGTCCGGAATGAATAATACCCTCCCAGCAGCTCTTCGAGGGCAGAGTTTTGATGTGTCATCCAGATGATCATTAGTCAAAGTCGAACTGCTCGTTTGTGTAATGAATAATAAGGAAACTGGTTGGGTTCCTTTTTTTACGAGATTCACGAAAAAACTGCACACCGGGAATGACTGCGAGCTCGACGACGACGACGTGTAACAGAATGTGATCTGCAATGTTCGATGAGAAAACCGGAACACGCACCCCGTAAACCAGGTGACAAAACAGAAGTGGACTCATTAATCATCTCGAGTTTAAGGTGAGAGTCCGATTTGTATCGCTTAACTCAACGCTGGATAGATCTGACGGTATTGAGATCTTCAAAAAAGTGGCCAAATCGTCTCTTATGCAAATCAACCTACCCTAAAACTCAGGCTCTAACAAGGGGTCCAAACTCATCAAATTTTATCACGTCCCCATCCGCTGACGTTAAGTGGAGGGACATTTGTACCTGATGTCACCGTGTACGACCAGCTTGAAGAGCCTGGGAGCGCAGTGCGCTAGCGTAATAAATCACTCAAAATAATTCGACATGCATCGTTCAGGCTTAATTTAACTAGTTTCGAGGCATCGTCGCAGCCGTGTGAGCAAAGTGGACCATCTCCAGAGCATTGCGTCTTGGATCGTCCCAACTGCGTTGAGTTTGCACGGTTTTCGGAGAACTTTTCTCTGTCAAATCAGTTGAACACTGCTGACTCTAAAGGTTTCAACGATTTGTTGATACGTTAAACCAGGGGTGCCCAACCTTTTGACCCTGCGGGCCAGATCTGATTTTTCTGAAGCAGTGACGGGCCGGAACCAATGTTTGATAAAAAAATTGAAAAAGTAAACATTTTTTTCATAAAATTATTCTTATAGGTTCTTTTCATGTAATCAAATGAATAAACTAGTGTTGAAAATAAGAATCAAAACATTGAAAAATGTGTTTGTTTGTTTTATTTTCATTTAGTTTTTTTTTCATTTATTGTTATTGGTTTTGTAGATTGCTATTCAATACCTTGATCTCGACCTTGATATAATTAATTTAAAAATTAGTAAAAAAAGGCAAAAACATTCAAATTTAAATGGTCGTTGCAAGTTTTTTTTAAAAGCATGATTGCCAACACAACCATGTATAAAAGAAATCAATGAGGCTTGACAAAAACTATCTAAACGAAATTTGGATCCAAATAATTTGGATCCAAGCGTAATGAAACAAAAAAACAGTTTTTGCGTTGTTGTTCACCTTTATTGAAATATATTTTATAAAACATTTTAAAAGATTTTAAACAGACAAATTTTAAAACGTGTAGAAAAATATATATTGAGTAGTTTTCATGTTTAGTTCATTGAACTTATTTAAACCAACTTAAAACTATCGAAGTTTATGAAAAATATACTGAAGAACGTGTCATATATTTTATGCTCCCAGATTTATTGGCTCATTTTAACATTTCAATATTTTAAAAATATTTGCAGCAATTTTTTCTTCGGTCTTAATAATTTGCTTTTAAAAAGCTTTTTTTCAAACACGAGTTTATCACTGAAAAGATGTTCTGAAAAAAACGATATTTGAATTTTAAAATCAATTTTAATCAAGTTCCTAAAAAAAGAAAAACTTCAGTTTTATTTCACATTCTCACGAAATGAATAATTTTATTTTTTTTAAGCCATTTTTCAGTTAATTGATTAATTCTGAAGTCATCAATATAGAAATGATAAGAATTAAATTCAAACATGAAGAATGTTAGATTTTGAAACAAAAATCTTTAAAAATACAAAGGCAAAATCCAAATAATACGTTGAATTAGTAACATTTTATAGCAAAAAAACAAAACAAATAAAAAACCAAAATTCTTCTCGTTAAATTTTTGCTTGCGTGAATATTTAATCTCAAGCTTATTTTTTTAATTTAAACACTCAGTTTATTTATTGAATATTTCATGAACAGTCCATGAACAGGGCCGGTCATAGAACATTTTTGAAAAGCCGTCGCGGGCCGGATGAAATGGCTTCACGGGCCGGATCCGGCCCGCGGGCCGGACGTTGGGCAGGCCTGCGTTAAACAAATGAAAATCGAAACAAAAAATTGTGACTTTGCAGAGAATAACTTATAGAAATTGTTTCTCGTAATACGTCTTCTTCGATAAAGGTAGAAAGCCACCCCATGCGTGCATCAGTCGTTTGTACCTGTAATTAATTCATTCAACTAAACGATGACTTTATAACTGTGGTGGTTGTTGGTGGAGCCATTTCAAGTGGCTGAAGCACCCTCAAACGCAGTCCTGGGTCCCCCCCAGCCTTGGTTGACTGACGAGATAATATAAAAGTAATTTCAATCGTTTCATGTTTGAATTGAGATTTGATTAGTTTACTTTAGCCCCGCCGGTCTATGATGGATGGTTGATTTATTTATTGATCTTTGGGAGAAATAATCGCCAATTGGCCGTCCTGACCGTCTTCAGGACCCGGGCCCAAGTCGGGGACGCGAGCGGAACGCGCCGTCTTGTTTTCGTTTCGTGTGTAAGCAAGTGATTTATTTCAGGCCCTCGTTCGAGGATGACGCGGGGACGATTAATGGCTTCTGCTCCGGTAGGTCGTGCCGGAGTCAGCTGGTCTTCTTCGCGGGGGGATGTCATTTGTAGAAAGGGACATTTCAATAGGTTTTTTGAGCGACCCGGGCTTCGTAATAGCCGATTGATTGGGTGTATGTGAAACGTGAGCCTCGGCTAGTCAGCGGCCACTGGAAGCTGAATTCGACTGGGACATCGTGGAGCATACGAGAGGTATTTGGAAGCAAAACACTTGATGTCTTTGGCCACACCGATTTGCGAAGGATTCCGTGAGATGACGTTAAGAGTTTTTTTCATGCTGCAGCAATCGTGTCCAACATATTCGACCATTTCTGGGGTGGTGCACTCTATATTAAAAACTAATGTGAAACTTTGATAATCTTCGCTGGTTGTTTCAATCTATCAAAAAATCATATTAGTTATAAAAAAAACTTATTTGTCATTCCATTTCACCAAATGATTTAATCTACTTTAATTTTTAGTAGGTTTTGACTTTTCTTCAATCTTGTATACATCTTGAACATCGTGCCATACCCTCAACAGGTGTCCTAGTTTCTCGAACTCTCCCCCTTAAAAAGGTGTCACACGAACAACATTGTACAACTCAATTCCTTCCCTTCACCAGGTCAGGTTGACATCGTACAACAAGGGTATTTTCACCTTGTCCAACATCGTCGTAAAGTTTAACGATAATGTTCACTCCTTTCCCGCGAGTCCAAAAAAGCAACAGCCAAAGGGGCACGTCCACTATTTACTCTGTGGTTATCAGTGATCCAATTTCCTAGCTCCTCTCCCCGTTAAACACTGAGACATTCCAATTCTCCAAACCTCTGGCGGCGTCTTCGGAAGGCGATCTCATGCTCAAACAAGATCCGGATGTGATAATGGTTATTGCTTCTAACGTCGAACTCATCACGTTGACCAACCTAGGCCTAGCAGCAGCTCTTCGATCGCTGTTTCGCGATAAATATGCTAATTAATGACCAACCAGCCGGTCGTTGGTTCGCAAGATCGCATTACCGCTGCGGTCAATTTGCTCCGACCCGCTCTCGGAGTGGTGGTGGAGGAGGTCCAAAACATATTTCGCGCGGCGCACGCTCCGAGTTCGCGTGGGTTGGCCATTCCGGTTAGGCCTATGCGCGAAGGTGCAATTTTTCTCACATCGAAATCAACGAAAATTCCCAGGCTTCGGCGAGATGTTCACTTTGCACCAAACAGGATGGCATTTCCGCAATATTTTCATGACCGCTCATTACCATGTTCCGTCGGTGGTTGGCGGGAGGTTTGGTAATTTGTACCCCCCTTGGCCTAGAGAGGAGCCAAAGGTGATTATGTTATTACACACTTGAGATCGCGCAGCCGCACTCGCGGGCAATAAAATGTGACCGATTTTGCGCGCCGAATGGTAATTTTATTCAATTACCTTCCAAACCCAGGCCCGGTAACGTCGTTAGACCTGCGCCGAAAAACGAGGAAGATCGCGTTGGAGATACCGTTGTGAAGTGTTACTTTGGATTTATTTAAAAAATCGGATTTTACATTGAAACCATGTTAATTTGAGATTTCATGTTAGTATGAAAAGATGGTACAACTTTCTAACAGATCTTGAGGTAATATTGTATGTCTGCTAAAAAAATGAAAATTAAATCAAACAATTCAAACACTTTGAGTATGCTAAGAAACAAACTATTATGTAATAAATCCATGTTGAACAAGCAAAATCCTCAAAAAATTCTGTTTGAGAATTCCACTGCTGAAAAAAAATGCGTTTGAAGATTAAAGTTTGCAATTCAAATACTTTCGCGAAAATCTTTGTTCCTGAAACAAGGATTTCATCGAGTTATTGCCCTTTGCAGCTTATAATAATTCGTTTTTGTGTGTTTTTTTTTTTCCTTTTCGAAGAGTAGTTTTGATTGAAAAAAATCTTAAAAACTTCTTTACTTTTGTAGTTTAGTGTTTTTTCAATATTAAATTTTTTACTGTTTCGATCTAAATTTAAGACTTCTTGACCGTTGCGAGTGTGCGAGCTGGTGTAGTGTCGCGCTCCGGCCGGTCCGTCGATTTTATCGCGAAAATCGTTGTCAGCCGGGACATCGCGGCGTGAAATTCCGTTGAGACTCTCCGGAACCTGCAGTGAACCGGTGGACATTAAAAGCAGTGCTCGACGATCGCGAATCCGTCCTAATTCTCGCGAGTTTTTTGTGCCGATTTGCGGATCAAATCGAGCCATAACAAGAACAATAAAGTGCTTCCCGCGTGGCAAGTACAATACCGTCGTCGTCGTCGCCTTCGTTCTTTCGCACCGCGATTGTGTTGTGTGCTGGATCGTCGTCGTCGTGAACGAGCTGGGTGTAGTGCTGCTTGGAAGTGTGGAAGAAATTTCGACACGCACAGTGGGTCGGAGTGAAAAAAGTGTGCGGCAGAATAAAATCAGCAAAAAGTTTTTGAAAATTTAAAAGAAATTTTTTTGTGCAAAAGTGGAGTGAATTAAATCAACCAGATCGTACGTGCACGCCCCCTCCACCCCGTTTTTGGGTGACTGTACCCCAGGTTAGGGGCGGCCCAAAACAATCGGGGTTTCGACTCCTTCTACCCGTGAGCGGCTGTTCCCAGGTTAGGGGCGGCTCCTATAGAGGCGAGTGAACCCCCCTTCGAGCGTCTGTTCCCCAGGTTAGGGGCGGCTCAAGGAAACCGGTGTCCTGCTCCATCGTTGAGGTAAGCGTCTGTTCTCCAGGTTAGGGGCGGCTTACAGCAGATAGAGTTAGACCCCCCTCGAGCGTCTGTTCCCAGGTTAGGGGCGGCTCGGAACAGCGTCTGTTCCCCAGGTTAGGGGCGGCTGACTAACAGTCCCAGTGCCAGGGTGGGACTCTAAACAGTCCTGGTACGACGGTCCTCCGGCGAGACAGGGGGTTGGTGATGGCTACACGCACCCGCCGTAAAACAGTAGTGCAGAGAGCTCCAGATGCGAGCCGATCCAATCGCCGACCCGATTTTCGGGGATCCAGGGATTGGAAACTCGGGACGTGGAACTGCAGGTCTCTCAACTTCGATGGGAGCGACCGCATTCTTTCCAACGAATTGCGGGTCCGCGGTCTCGAAGTCGTGGCGCTGCAGGAGGTGTGCTGGACGGGAAGGACCACCGAGAGTACGGGGTTATACTATGTATTGAGCGGCGGCAATACACACGAGCTGGGGACAGCTTTTATAGTGTTGGGCGAAATGTCGAAGCGCGTGATTGGGTGGTGGCCAGTCAACGACAGAATGTGCCGGTTGAGAATCAAGGGCCGATTCTTCAACCTGAGCATCATCAACGTGCACAGCCCGCACATGGGAAGCGACGCCGATGACAAGGACGCTTTCTACGAGCTTCTTGACCGCGAGTACAGGAAGTGTCCAAAACACGACGTCAAGATTGTCATCGGCGACTTAAACGCTCAAGTCGGCCAGGAGGAGGAGTTTAGACCGGTTATTGGGAGGTTCAGCGCTCACCAGCAGACGAACGAGAACGGCCTACGACTCATCGATTTCGCTACCTCCCGAAACATGGCCATACGTAGTACCTTCTTCCAGCACACCTCCTATACAAGTACACCTGGAGATCACCAAACGACACGGAGACGCAAATCGACCATGTTCTCATCGATGGTCGGCACTTCTCGGACATAATCGACGTCAGAACCTACCGTGGCGCGGACATCGACTCGGACCACTACCTGGTGGTGGCAAAGCTGCGCCAACGCCTGTCCGAGGTCAATAAGATCCGGTACCGTCGCCCGCAGCGGTATAACCTGGAGCGACTCAAGGACCGTGAGGTCGCTACCCAGTACGCGCGGGAACTCGAAGCTGCGTTGCCTGACGAGGGTGAGCTCGCCGAAGCCCCTCTGGAGGCCTGCTGGAGCCATATGGAAGCAGCCATCAACGCAGCAGCATCGAGCGCCATCGGGTACGTGGACCGAGTTCGACGGAACGGCTGGTTCGACGAGGAATGTCAGGCGATTTGGGACGAGAAGAAAGCAGCGCGGGACAAGTGGCTGCTGCACAACACCCGTGGGAACAAGGAGTCGTACAAACAGTTGCGAAGACAGCAAACCCATCTCTTTCGGGACAAGAAGCGCCGCCTGGAAGAGTTGGAGTGCCAGGACATGGAACAGCTGTATCGCTCCAACGAAACGCGTAAGTTCTACAAGAAACTTAGCCAATCCCGGACTGGCTTCATGCCGCGAGCCGAAATGTGCCGGGATAAGGATGGAGGCATCTTGACGGACGAGCGTGAGGTGATCGAAAGGTGGAAGCAGCACTTCGACGAGCACCTGAACGGCCCAGAGGCGGAGTACCAGGGCGACGGGGGAAACGACGTCAGCAGTATGGTGGACGGCGAGGACGAGCCAGCACCCACGATGAGGGAGGTTAAGGATGCCATCAAGAAGCTGAAGAACAACAAAGCAGCGGGTAAGGATGGTATCGGTGCTGAACTCATCAAGATGGGCCCGGACAAGCTGGCGGCCTGTCTACACCGGCTGATTGTCAAGGTCTGGGACACAGAACAGCTACCGGAGGAGTGGAAAGAGGGAGTAATATGCCCGATTTACAAGAAGGGGGACAAGTTGGAATGTGAGAACTATCGAGCTATCACCATTCTTAACGCGGCCTACAAAGTGCTGTCTCAGATCATTTTCTGTCGTCTGTCGGAGCGAGCAAAGGATTTTGTTGGTACGTACCAAGCCGGTTTTGTGGAGGGGAAATCGACGACGGACCAAATCTTTGCTGCGCCAAATCCTCCAAAAATGTCGCGAGTACCAGATCCCGACGCACCACCTGTTCATCGATTTCAAAGCCGCGTACGACTCGGTCGATCGCGAAGAGCTATGGAAGATCATGTACGAGAACGGCTTTCCCGGGAAGCTGATCAGACTGGTGAAATCGACGATGGACGGGGCACGGTGCAGCGTGAAGATTTCGGGTGCTATGTCCGACCCGATCGAATCGCGCAAGGGACTGCGACAAGGCGACGGTATCTCCGGCCTCTGTTTCAACATTGGGCTTGAAGGTGTGATGAGGCGGGCGGGCTTCAACATGCGGGGCACGATCATCAACCGGTCCAACCAGTTCATCTGCTATGCCGACGACATGGACATTGTCGGCAGAACGTTCGAGGATGTGGCCAGGCGGTACACCGAATTGAAGCGGGAAGCGGATAAGGTTGGATTGAAGGTGAATGTTGCGAAGACGAAGTATCTGCTGGCAGGAGGAACCGAGTCCCTTAGGACTCGCATAGGACCGAGCGTGACGATCGACGGCGACGAGTTCGAGGTTGTGGAGGAGTTTGTGTACCTCGGATCGTTGGTTACGTCGGACAACAACTGCAGCAGAGAAATTCGGAGGCGCATCATCACCGGTAGTCGTGCCTACTACGGACTCCACAAAACCTTACGGTCTGGTCACCTTTCCCGGCGTACAAAGTGCACCATGTACGAAACGCTGATAAGACCCGTCGTCCTCTACGGGCACGAGACGTGGACGATGCTCGAGGAGGACCTGCAAGCGCTTGAAGTTTTCGAGCGACGAGTGCTTAGGACGATCTTTGGCGGCGTGCGTGAGAACACTGTATGGAGGAGAAGGATGAACCACGAGCTGGCGCAACTCTACGGCAAGCCAAGTATTCGGAAGGTCGCCAAGGCTGGCCGAATCCGGTGGGCCGGACACGTCGCAAGAATGCCGGACGCGCTGGATGCGCGCCAACCGAACCAGACTATCAATCCGGTGAAGTTGGTGTTTAATTCGGAGCCGGTTGGAACGCGGCGGAGGGGGGCGCAACGTGCAAGGTGGTTGAACCAGGTGGAGGAAGATCTGGAAAGTGTGGGAGTTCCGCAGCGGAATTGGAGAGTAGCAGCCCAGGACCGAGTTAGATGGCAACGCATCTGGAGACAGCTCATGACCCGGAGGTTGTACGAGCAGTAAAAGTAAGTGATTTTGTTTTTATTTTGCTTTGTGCTCAAGCCTATTTCAGCATTTATCAAGAGTATTGTGTTTTTATACCCTTTTGTCACTGTTTGATAATTGCTTGTTTTTACAAGTTTTTCAATTAAATGAAAAGATTAATTGTTTGCTCAGTTTTGTGCTTTCTTTAATACCGTCATCTAGGATGAATCGAGACTACAGTCTAGTAGGGACAGCACGTTTCAGAGCACTTTAAAGCTTCAAATTTGGGAATGAATAAACACATTTTGTTGCTCTGAATCTGGTCTAACTGAAACCACTTCAAAAAAGCAAAATATTAGGTTGCAACATGTTCAAAACTGCTGTCCCAATTCGCCCCAGGTGTCCCGATTCACCCCAGATGACGGTAGTTAAAAAGTTTTCAAAATACTAGAAAAATGCAAAAGACAAGTAAAATTATCAAACAAACCTTAACGTTTATAAAAATTCATATTACTTTGAATGAGGAAAATAAGAATAAAAAAAAAAAACTTGCAAGTTCAAAACAAAGTTTTTAAAGAGTCGTTTGAATTTACTTTAATTTGATGGTTTTTGTTTAAAAATTTGTAAGTAAAAATGCTCTCAAAAAAATTCTTCATGTTTTTTAAAAAAATGCAGTATTGGATCTAACGGAATTTCGATGATTCAAAATATCTTCACAATTAAAAAAAGTGCAGATCTTGAAAAGCCATTTGAATAAAAAAACAATTTTGTAATCGTAACCAAGCTTAATTAAAATGTTAATTAAGAAAAGTTCTCTACAATTTCATAAATTTTATCGTGATTTTTCTAGATTTTTATGAAACATGGCCATGCATTTCTTATGTTAAAAGAAGTAATTTTGCATCATTAGTTTTTCCGTACAATTCTCCAAACAATTCTGGTGGCTGGTCATACAAAATGTATGATATTCTGTATCTTGAGAAAAGATTTTCTTTGGAAATCGGTTTCTAAGTTGCAGCTTCACAAAGAATTTTAATCGATAAAAATGATTGTTTTTTCCATGTGTGATCTAATAAGCCAGCAATTTTATTGTTAGTCTTCGAAAAATATTGGTTCGATTTTCAATGTTAAATTGATTTTTTATGATCTTTTTAATTAAAACTAAATAAACTATGTATGAAATAATAAAAACAAATCTATTGGTAGATCAAATTAAAAGTAAAGTTTGATTTTCCTTCCAATTCCATTGTTAGATTATCCTTTTACATTATTATAAATTACAATTTTTTTTTAATTATTATTATATGCAGTCCAGACTCGATTATCCGAAGCCCCATTAATACACGAGCCTAAGTTGGCGAAAAAAATGTTTTTCATACAAAAATGACTTTTGTAAATCGCTAATAACTTTTCAGGATCGAGTTTTACAGCTTTGGCATGTTCTACAAAGTTGTAGAGCATTACATTTCCAATAAGAATCTTACTTATGGGAATATTTGGATGGAAGTAGCACACCGTGCAGACCAAACCGTAAGATACTTGGGTTTTCCATACATTTTTTTTTTTCGATTTTTTCCATAGAAACTTCACCTCCGAGTATCAATTGGTAAACGATGAACGATTTTGCTCATATTTGGCCCATAGTCCTAAAATAGGTCAAGGAACAATATTCAGCTTGTGGAGCGAGGTTTTGAAAAAAAATCCCATATTCTGGGCATCATACTCGACAATAAAAAAAACAACGATTTTTGTGATTCGATTATCCGAAGTTTCGAAAAAATGTGAAATTTTGCCAAGGCCTTCTGATAATCGAGTCTGGACTGTATAAGCCATAGTTGATAGGAAATCCAAAATTGAATTAGGTTATAATATATATGTTATTGTGAACCTATTAACCAAAATAATAGCAATAAACAATACAGTACAGATTTGAGTCCCAATGGATTTTATACATGAGCTTTGCAGACTTTAAAATTAACATTTCCAGTTAGCGTTAACAACAAGTGTGATATTCCGAAGCAACGAAAATCTCGATATAATTACATAAAAATGTTCTTTCATTGAACAACTATGTGTGAAAGAACTTCATTTTATTGTAATAAAAGTATAAATTTCCTCAAACTATTGGCATCATATCAATAATTTGGCATAAAATCTGAAATTCCGTGGAAACAACTCACTCTTGGTTGTAACAGTAATTCCATTATAAGCTTACTAAGTCACCATAGCCTAATGGTTAGCATTTTTGCTTACCAATCCTAAGGACGAAGGATCGAACCCTGCCTCGAGCGATTTTGATTTTTCGTTCATATTTAGCTTTTTAAGTTTCTATTTTCTCAATTTTCTCGTTGGAAGCAGATGGGAATCAAACCCAGAAACATTCGCTTGCAAAGCGGACACCGCAACCAGTCAGCCACGGCTGCTCCTAAATAAAAAAATATAAAACTTTTATATTTAAACCTTAAACAGCAGTTTGTTTTACTTTTTGTTCTAAAGTTACATAATTCATGATGCCATAAAAAATCCAGAATCTGGCGAAAGAGTGATCCAAATCATAGGGTGGTCAAAACTATCTCTCAATCATAAATTGAACAGTTTAGAACGATAAATAAATTTAAATTATCTGGCTATAATAAGAATGGTTAATACTTTTTAAGTTTTTTTTTGTGATTATTAGATACTCTCAGTCAGAAAGCCAACAATATTTATCAAACATGACTAAAGCTGTCTTTCCATAATGCTACCTAATTTTACGACAAATTATTGTGACCAAATCCACCCTTGCGACGGTTCTCCCATCGATTCACAGCACACCCCCAGTTAAATTATTGTGGTGTTATAATTTCAACTGTTATTACCCTCAGTCTCATCATCGTTTCACACTCAATTGTTGTCTCACGTTTGTCTCGAACCTTCAAGACTCCTTCTTGCTTCTCAACTCAGTCCGTAAGTAATAGCCGGTCATTAAAGTTATCATTATTGAATTGTTATGATATTTTCAATTTACCATGGACACTTTAGCGGTGCGGAATTTTGCTGATAGACTCTTCGGTCTGCGATCTGGTCTTTGAGAGATGGAGGAAGAATTTGCCCGACTTCGAGAAATGTGATCTTGCGCCAAGGTGATTATTGTAATTTGCGCTAATTTTGGAAATCGGTTCGATTGAGGTATCGAAACAATGTGCACGGGTATCGATGGCTTCTCGATCTTGAGGGGGAGATTTATTAAATTAACTAGAATTGGATGATTGGACGGGCAAATTTGGATTGATTTGGCAAATCGGGTATCGGTTTCACTTCCGCAAGAGGTAAACTGAGGTTTAGGTGTTTTGAACTCTATAAGATTTCGAAGTTTTATTTTCGTTCAAATTTAAATTTTATGCATTTGGTCCATTTTATCAAATTTCGAAACAATACGGTGGTCTGCTCTCCAATCAAATAAAACGCTCAAAATATTAGTCATCAAAAATCTTTATAACCGCCAAACATAACGCTCTCTTTTCTTCACCACAACCAAAAACCCAATCGAATTAGATCGTTCACCGCAACAGTTTTCGATTTCTAGAGCTCAATTTAACCCCTGCGGTGCTCCGTCCGTGTCCAAATTCCACCATACAGCCACGGGGATGATCCGATTAGATCAGGGCCATTTGAAACCCCGAAGATGGGTCGATTTTTTACGATAATGACACTTTGGCCCGTTGGAATGTGAACCAATTTTCGAGCCGGTCCAAAGTAAAAGTCCAACCGTGTCGTCCGAAATTAATTTTCATTAATAACATCTTCGTTTTGGTTTGCGGTCCGATTCCACCGAGCGGTCTTCTTTCGGGAGATACCTTCTCTTCGAAGATCATGCCCCAAAGCGTGGGCGGCCCGAATTCGTTCGCTCGAAAATATTCGCCATTTTTCATTCCAAAAAGCACCCATAAATTCTGATTAAGCTACTCTCTGGCAGCGACTCCTCCTCCTCCTCCTCCTCCTGCTTCTCGCAATCGAAAATTTAATGCAAATTTAACAACACCTCTTCGGAGTCCGGTGCAAGTGTTATCGCGAAAGCAATTACCTTAAATTAGAGCGTAATTTCGGGACGCCCCCCTCATGTTTTGGCTAATAAACTTGCAAAAGTTACAATCTTGGACACATCGCGTAGCCTTTTTCGAGTCTTGAATGTGGCGTAAAACGATAACGAGCGCTAAAAACAACGAACAAATCAGAAATCGATTAGCTCGTGCCGCCCCAAGTCAGCTGGGTGGTCGACCTCATTTGCAGCATTAAATCGATACCGCGCTGAAGTTGGGCACTTGATCGAGAGATGGAGCGTTGCAGCGGTATTCGCTGAAGGTGTGTACTGCCCATGATCGCATAAATGTCCCATATGCATTTTCATCACTTTTGAGTTATTGATGCAGTTTGGTTCAAAATCGTGTGCTCTTTCAGAAAAGCCTATAACATCCAGTAATTTGTTCTAGAAATCAGGAGGAAATCCAGTTTTTTCGTGAAAACTTAACACGTAGCCTTATGCGTGGGACAAACTTTCCTCGCGTTTTTTTCAGCTTGCTGTTTTTGCATATGGGACTTTTATGCGAACATGGGCAGTGTAGTGCACTTCCAAAAGTGGTTGCAGGTGGTGTTACTTGGAGTGACAACCGGAACGAATTGGAGGTGGCCTTTTGGGTGCCGATATTGAAAAGATTTTCATTTAAATAGAATTTATGACCAAAATATGATTACGATTTTCAGACTTTTGACGGATCCTCACGATCAAGTTTAACACCCGATCGAATTTCTTACACCTAAGTAGTCCCCATCGGAGATTTATACGTTGAAAGTTTTTTTTAATGGCCTGATTCTGGATCTGTATAAACAAAAATGTTTTATCTGTTTTTCAAAAATGTCGGGTTTTTTTTTTCTTTTGTACGGATTTCAAACTGACCTGGCCTTATAGATGGATCAGTCTTAGCAATATAACTGATTTGTAGAAAAAAAAACATCCCTTTAAAAAACTTTTTAAAATTTACTATGAATACAAAGAGACGAGTTGTTCCTTTTAATTCCGCTATATATTTTAATATCTTGACAGATACGTATTTCGTCTACTACTTGCACACTTCATCAGTGTTTTGTTTTCGACTTAGTCGGAAGGAACAACTCGTCTCTTTGTATTTATAGTAATGCATTCTGCTAAAACGCTCAACCAAACCACATTTTTTAAAATTTGTTAATTCCTTTGATTGTTAGCTGGAACGGCCGTGGCTGACTGGTTACGGTGTTCGCTTTGTAAGCGAATGGTTTTGGGTTCGATTCCCATCTGCTCCCAACGAGAAAGTTAAGAACACAGAAAATTGAAATGATGAATATGAACGAAAAAATGAAGTCGCTCGAGGCGGGGTTCGATGCCCCGTCCATTGGATTAGTATGCAAAAATGCTAACTACTAGGCCATGACGACTTGGTGAGCTTGGACTAGAATTAGGAATACTGGTACAGAGAGGGAGTTGTGGCGCTATAACCACGGCAGTTAGTGTCCAGGGCATTCGTGGAAATACATTGTCCCATCCAAAAGATATTCCAGTTTGAAGAAATCCATTCATATGCGCGCTTTGGATGACCTTGATCCTGTTGAACCATTTACATAATGTTAATCAAAAATCAGCCTCAAAACCAAAACAATAGGTAAAATTATGTGTAGAAGCTTTTAGAATAATGACCTGATTGCAAGGCATGCGGCTCCCGAATTGTCCTTTAAACAAGATAAACTACTTTAAAGTGTGTCACAAATGCACAAAATCTTACACGTAGAGTAAAGGCTCAACAGGGGAAATTACATAATAATTTATGGCTCTCAACTGAATGCACTTTACTCTCCCTAAAAGAGGGGTGTTGAGACTTGCGGTGCGTACGGTTGCAGCCCTAACCTGCACAGCAACACATGACTGCGGTGAAGCCAACGCAACGTCAACAGCAATAAAACTCTTCTTTCGCTCGGACGAGATCTCTCTTTCTCTACAAAGGGAGACCTGCAACAGAAAATGCAGTCCCGAAAGGGCCCCCCGAAGAATGAACTGTGTGCAATTTGTGCATATTTATATTGTGTGTAAATTTGTGCAAACGTGTGTGTTGCGGTGCACTCGCGCAAATTCAATGGAACTAATTGTACCCGCGTCTTCGGGTCTTCGGGAAAAGGCCAAACCACGAAGATGTGACCATCTCCGTGGAAACGGTTTTCCGCCCCGTCCGCTATCCCCGGGGGAGGACCAGGATCCTGCCGGTACCAATAATTGCCATTGTGTTAATTGAAGTTTGTGGTCACCGAGACCAAAGTGGTGGTTGGTAGGGCAGATGCCCTTAATGCTGCGCGGGTCTTCTTCGGAGACTATCGGCGGTCTGGGGATCTTCTTCACACACAGCAAACGCGTGGCGGGCGAGCAATAGAAGGGAAAATATTTTCCATCGGACACCATAATCTTTGTAGGGTTGGGCAGTGTTTCTTTTTTCTAATGTCAGCATGAATTTCGCTAAAATGATTTTTTTTATTAAGTAAAATTGGAAAACAATTGTGATTTCAAGGAAAAGTCCGATATTGTGAACAATTTTTGTGAACTGAATGTTGAAGATCAATGTTCTGTTTGTGTTTGTGATGTGAAAAAAGAACTTTATTGAAATATCTGTTACCATCCAATGTCAGATCTAGAACCCCTGTCCCCCTCTGTGGGACGGAACAGGCAACCCACCTTTACTGTGTGTACTGTGTGAGTGCGGACAATAAAAATGCGGCGTAGTCAAGAGAGAATCGATAGTCGTAGAAGATGGTCATCTTGCCCGACTACACACATTGTAGACATCGACTACGGAACCGCGACTTGCTGCGGCATATTCTTCCGGACGTGACCTAAAAAGTCAGTACCAGCGAAGAAGACGTGGTTGATGTGCCGCGGCGACCTTAAAAGCCGTTCTATGTATGTAAACATTGACAAACGAACGAACGGCTTCTGGAGTGTCTTGTGAGACGGCGGCATGCCGCGCTACAAGCTTAACTCATTTGCCCTCGTAGAACGGAACTCTCGGAGCAGAACCCTTTTTGTGCGAGATTTCGCACGCTTCATTAAAATTCAAACGACTCTGCTCTTGTGACGTACCCTAATAACCATAATAATTAATCATCTCGGCATTCCCCTTTTGTCACCTCAACGCACGTAACAACAAACGCACAATGAAAGGACCTCAAAAAACTTGTTACAATCGCGCGACATAACCTCTCTCAAAAGTGGTTCACGGAACAAACCGACGGCGATGATGGCTGTTGACCTTTTTCTCCTTCTCAACTTCTTCTGAAGAGTTTGCCGAAGTCGCGGCCCAATTCGATACGAACCGGTGGTGTGCGATGCAAATACCCTTGCCCAGTCCCTTAAGGAAGGGGAGGACTGCCCGAAAATTGAACGTACTTGACTTTGGGTGAGCTTCTTGGTGCGATGACGTGATGATTTCTTTGTGCACCGGGAGGGGAACCCTTTTTTTTTGTTTGAGGTGTGCTGAATTGGAGTGCGGGCTCGTCAAAGTTGTTCCTTTTTTAAGGTGGATGATTTGTTTGGTTTTTGTTGAGATTTTTTTCTCGGACGAGCGCTGGTTTGTTCAGAATAAGTTGAAAAGAGGAAGTGTGGTATGCAAATTAACATTGCAGTTGAGATTTTTTTTGTGCAATTCATCAATTATACCGACGAAGCAGATTTGGTTTTGCTCAAATTGCACACCCGATTTTTGTGGATTGAAGCTGAACTAAACTAAATTTGGATTTTTGTATCTATTTTCCATTTTTAACATTATAAATTATTATTACATCGAATCTCTAAAAAGTAAATCTTATACCCTTATAATATTAGATATCCATTCCTTTTTCGATCATTTCTATTTTGACAAATCAAAACCCTGGAGGGATTTTAAGCTTATTGTATTTCTAAAAAATCACGCATAAAAATTATTGAACATGAATATTTTTCATAAACATTTCGATATATAAGATTATGAAAAGATTGTTAATCGATAACATTATCGTAGATAATATTAGCGTCTAACGATAACATTAACCTATTATAATTCATTATATGCGAAAAGCCGATAACGGATGATAACTCATTTTCAAAATCTTTCTTAAATCAATAAATTCACAGATGTTCTGTTTAATTTCAATATTTTTTCAAAAATATATTTTTTGGAAATTGAGTAATTTTCGAAGTTTAAATACTACAAGCTGATCACAAAATACCGTATTTCTTTCGAAAGTACTATTTTTTTACTTAATTTTCAATATGGGTATCAACAAAGCAAAATTTTTTATGCTTATTTACTGTGTTAGAGGTTTTTTTAACACTAAAATTTTTAACAAAATGCCGTATTTTATCGGAAATTCTTAAATTTTCAAAACATGCAATATAGGTACCAAACCCAGCGTAATTTGCTATGCTTCATTAAAAAATTGCTTAGTTTGATTCCCTTATTGCAAATGATGGCAATTTGAGTACGTATTTAAAAAAAACAATGATATTTTGTGTTTTACAAAAAAAAAAAAATAAAGTGAAAATGCACTCCAAACTTCGCTTCGTTTGATACCCATATTGCGAATTATGAAAATTTAAGTGTTTTCGAAAAAATGCGGTATTTTGTGGAATTTGAGTATTAAATAAAAACGTTACTTAATCCACCCGTAGGTGGTTGGTGCCTTCCTCACGTTTAGAGGGGAATGCTATCCAAAAGAGATACAAAAGGGCGGACCTTTCAGTGTTCTATCAACTTGATTCATTATTCATACCATCATATTGGGTAGTCAGATCTTCATAATTCAGGGCATTTATGTGCTTATAACTTTTGATAAGTTTGTCAGATCTTCAATCTTTTGAACTCGTCGCAAAGGTCTTTTGATTACTTGTCCAACGACAGGTCGCATGATAGTCCGGACAACGTTTTCATCAAAATATCAGATCCGGCCTCTAAAACGTGCAAAAACATCACTTAAGTGCGTATAACTTTTGATAGCTTTGTCAGATCTTCAACCTTTTGAACTCGTTGGAAAGGTCTTTTGATTACCTATCCAACGACAAGTCGCATGACGGAACCGGACAACATTTTCATCGAAATATATGAGATCCGGCCTCTAAAAAGTTCATAAATAACACTTAAGTGCTTATAACTTTTGATAGGGTTGTCAGATCTGCAACCTATATAATTCGTTGGAAAGGTGATTATCTATCCAACGACAAGTCACATGACAGATCCGGAAAACGTTTTCATCAAATTATCTGAGATCTTGCCTCTAAAAAGTTCATGAATAACACTTAAGTGCTTATAACTCTTGATAGGGTCGTCAGATCTTCAATCTTTTGAACTCGTTGGAAAGGTCTTTTGAATACCTTTCTAAAAATGTATAACATGACGGGGTTTCTTACAAAAATCACCCTTTTTACAATCATCCGGTCTTTTGTTAAAATCGTTTTTTAGCATAACTTTTGAAGTACTTAACTAAACTTTATAATTTTCAATTGCGACTTATGGGACCCCAAGACGGATCGAATAAGACCAAAACGGTCCAAATCGGATCAGCCAGTGCTGAGGTAATCCAGTGCAGATTTTTTTTATCAACATCCCACCACACACACAAACATTTGCTCAGAATTTGATTCTGAGTCGATATGTAAACATGAAGGTGGGTCTAGGATGTCAAATTAAGAATTTCGTTTTTCGAGTGATTTTATAGCCTTTCCTCAGTAAGGTGGGAAAGGCAAAAATCTAATTAAGTGAAAATGCATACCAAATTCCACTTCGTTTGATACCCATATTGACAATTATGAAGAGTATTTTCAAAAATTTCGATATTTTATGAAAATTTCAGTATTTTTGAAAAATACGGTATTTTGTGAAAATTGTAATATTTATAAAAAAAAAACTTTGAAATGATAACAAGATTACGATTCTTATGACACCCATATTGGAAATTTTGAAAATTGAGTATTTTAGAAAAAATACGGTATTTTGTGAAAATTTCAGTATTTCAAGAAAGTTCTATAATGAAGTGAAAAAAGCATATATATAAATTCGCATCGTTTGAAACCCATTGCAACACATTGCAAATTATGAAAATTGTTGTTTTTTTGCAAAATTAGGTATTTTATGAAAATTTGAGTATTTTAGAAAAAATACGGTACTTTATAAAAAAATAGTATTTTCAAAAAAAAAATATTCTAATAAAGTGAATATAAAATTTTGCTTTGTTTGATACCCACATTGCAAATTTGAAAGAAAAATAATACCGACATTGCAAATTATGAAAATTTGGGTACTTTTGAAATAAAAACGATATTTTGTGAACAATTTGGTATATGGGCATTAGAATTTAGAAAATATTAGAAATAAAAATGTGCTAGAATTTATAATTGAAATAAATAAAATTTACTTTCATTTCTCAAATGAAAAAAAAACAAGACAAAGTTGCCTGAATAAGAGCAATAACAGCAATTGATGATACCAACTTGTAACGATCAAGATCTACACGGTAAACCCATGTTAATTAAGACAACACATGGCTAGACATCTCCAGCAACGCCTAGACAAAGCACCTTCAGCTCAACCCAACTCAAGGCGGTTCTTCTCCTCCCAAAAATCAAGGCCCCCGAAAACCCAAAACCCGCCAAGTGACATCTCAATCTCACCATCACGGTGCCCACTCCACGTGACCACCACTCCGCGTGGTCCTTGTACGGATCCACACACTCTCTCCTCTGCCCAATTTCGGACCAGACCGTGCGCGCGCCCGAATGACCGCTGGATCTACGCCGCTGAACTGTCAACCGCGCCGCGGTCTGCTCTACTTCCGAATTCAGAAACTGCGGTTAGGCCGAGGGTAAACCCAATTGAAACAATGGCACTCATTGTCTCCAAATCCCGGGTGAAGAACTTAAAGGGAAGACGAGACTCGTGTGGGCAGCAAAATCTTCAAAGTTCAGGTTGAATAATAAACAATGAGTTGGGGAAAAGCAGCAAAAAAATAACCTGCCCGTACTCGTCGTCGTCGTCTCCGACTGTGACTGACTGACGACAAGACAATGCAAAGTGGTTTAATTTTCAACTCACGCAATCGACATCTCAAGCGCGAGGAGGCGGGGAGAGCTTGGAGGATGGGGAGGTCCTACCCGAAAAAAAAGTACGACCAGTCATGAATGCATTCCTGGCGAGGGAGAGCGCGGAACGTGCTGCTTTTTTGGGGATCCTACACCTTGATTGATCGGTCGCTTCAGGACCGTGGTTTGCAGTACAACCCACAGACCCCGTGGTCCAGAAAGTGATCTCAGGGTGATGAGGTTGTCTTTCTTATGAAGAGTGGGGAAAAGAGGTTGGCTTTCAGTTTAGTTCAGGCCACTTAATTTTGGTGTCATTCTTGAATGACGAAACGGTCTTCTTTTCTCTACAAAAAAAAAACAAAATCAAAAAGTAATTCTCTTGCAAGGCTTCAGTTCAATCGTTATCGTCAGGACGATAACAATAATCTATTGTTATTGTTATTTTGATAATTGTAATGGACGATAACTCATTCTTAATATATTTCTTAAATTAACTTAATCCAACCAAATCATGTTGAATTACCAAAGCTTTTACTTAGTATACATGTATTTGATAAAATGGTATGTTGTTAAAAAAAAAATCACAAAATTCCGAAATTTTTCGAAAATACTTAAAAATTCTAATATGATATTCAAACGATTTAAAACTTTGCATGCATTTTCACTGTTTTAGAGTTTTTGTTAAATGGAATACTATAATACAAAATACCGTATTTTTTAAAGTGTACTCAAATTTTCGTGAATTGCAATATGGGTATCAAACGAAGAAAAATTTTGCATCCTTGTTTTAAAGTTACTTGAATTAAAAAACACTCGTATTTTTGAAAAAAATAATCTAATTTTCATAATTTTAATATGGGAATCAAACGAAGCAAAATTTTCATGCATTTTAAATGTTTTAATGTTTTTTTTTTTAATATTTTTACAAACTAACGTTTTTTTTTAACTAATATTTTTATTATTTGCAATATGAGTATCAAAGTATTAGAAATTTTGGATGCATTTTTGCAATTTTTGGAATGAAATACGGGTAATTCTCCGCCAACTCACACAGCAGTTGCCCCGACCCCTCTTCGATTTGCGTGAAACTTTGTCCTAAGGGGTAACTTTTGTCCTTGATCACGAATCCGATGTCCGTTTTTTTATATCTCGTGACGGAGGGGCGGTACGACCCCTTCCATTTTTGAACATGCGAAAAAAGAGGTGTTTTTCAATAATTTGCAGCCTGAAACGGTGATGAGATAGAAATTTGGTGTCAAAGGGACTTTTATGTAAAATTAGACGCCCGATTCGATGGCGTACTCAGAATTCCGAAAAATCGTATTTTTCATCGAAAAAAACACTAAAAAAGTTTTAAAAATTCTCCCATTTTCCGTTACTTGGCTGTAAAAAATTTTGGAACATCTCATTTTATGGGAAATTTAATGTACTTTTTGAATCTACATTGACCCAGATGGGTCATTTTTTCATTTAGAACAATTTTTTTCATTTTGAAATTTCGTGTTTTTTCTAACTTTGCAGGGTTATTTTTTAGAGTGTAACAATGTTCTACAAAGTTGTAGAACAGACAATTACAAAAATTTTGATATATAGACATAAGGGGTTTGCTTATAAACATTACGAGTTATCGCGATTTTACGAAAAAAAAATTTGAAAGAGTTGGTCGTCATCGATCACCCGCGACAGACATGGTCACCCGCGACAGACACGAACGACGAAACAAAGAGAAACGCAAAAAGTAACTTTTTCAAAACTTTTTTTCGTAAAATCGAAATAACTCGTGATGTTTGTAAGCAAACCCCTCATATCTATATACAGTGGATTCTCTGGCTGTCGATCTTCTCGATATCAATATTGCTCCAGCTGTCAATAATTTTTTCAGTCCCTTCAAACAGATTGCTTTGATTTTCCGTTCTATAATTTGATAACTCCCGCTCTCGACGGTCCCTTCAATATCGACAACGAGAGAGTCCACTGTATCAAATTTTTTGAAATGGTCTGCTCTACAACTTTGTAGAACATTGTTACACTCTAAAAAATAACCCTGCAAAGTTAGAAAAAACACGAAATTTTAAAATGAAAATTTTTGTTCTAAATGAAAAAATGACCCTTTATGGGTCAATGTAGATTCGAAAAGTACATTAAATTTCCCATAAAATGACATGTTCCAAAAATTTTAACAGTCGAGTAACGGAAAATGGGAGAATTTTTAAAATTTTCTAGTGTTTTTTTCGATAAAAAATACGTTTTTTTCGGAATTCTGAGTACGCCATCAAATCGGGCGTCTAATTTTACATAAAAGTCCCCTTGACACCAAATTTCTATCTCATCACCGTTTCAGGCTGCAAATTATTGAAAAACACCTCTTTTTCGCATGTTCAAAATGGAAGGGTTGTACCGCCCTCCGTCACGAGATATAAAAAAACGGACCTCGGATTCGTGATCAGGGACAAAAGTTACCCCTTAGGACAAAGTTTCACGCAAATCGAAGAGGGGTCGGGGCAACTTTTCCCGATTTCGTGTGAGTTGGTAGAGAATAACCCATACTAATTTTTTTGAAAAAAAAAACACGATATTTTGTAAAAATTTTAACTTTTAACAAAAAAACACCGATAATTTAAAAAAAATTAGCTTCGCTCGATACCCAAATTGCACAATAAGAATATTTTAGTTTTTTTTTCAAAATAAGTCAGTAAAAAAAATAAAAAATAAAACCCCCTGACACATATTATTTATTTGAAAAAAAAAAGTGCATTGGATTAGTGTTGTGAAATCATTATGAATTTCCGTCACTTAAATTTATGATTCACATATTTTAATTTTACTAAGATATAAAAAATTACATTTCGTAAAATATCCTCAAGACTAAGGATGGTCTAAATATCATTTTCATCATAAGTAGAATTAGTAAAATAATGGAAATAAAATTTTGTTCGTTATTCTAAATTTCTTAAAAAGGTTAATTTGAATATTTTATTTAAATTCAGGCAAAACTTCACCTCTAGCATTTTTTTAATTAACATTGCAAAATACTTAGTAAACTTTACCTTAACACGTTTTGTTTTAAAAAAAATATATAATAAATCATTTTAATATTGTTCATTGTTTTTTTTTCGATAAATGGAAAAAAATAATTCAAACATAAACAAGCTAATACTTTGTTGCGTTTAATTTTATTGTAGTATTGAATAACTTTTACATTTGTTTAAGGAATTTTGTCGGATACAGACATTTAGCTGGAAATGTACAATAAACTATCGGAACTATTAGAATATTCATATGAACAATATCTTGAAATATAGTTCAAAATCTGACATGCAATATTTTTTTGAATCTACTTCCAAAAAGCTTGTTGAAATTTTTGTGAAGTTTATGAATAATAAAAAAATAAAGCTTAAAGGCACTAAGAAGCGAATTTTTATTTAGAAGTTCAAATTTCGTGGCATTTCACGATATTTTTCAATTTCACTACAAGAGGCAAATTTTACGGATTACGCGATAACCCATATCGCAATAGTTAGACGCTAACATTATCGACGATAATTTATCGATTAACAACCTTGTTCTCTTCTATACAAGGACTGAAAAGTTCTAATTTTCAGCACTGAAACGGGCATTGAAAAGTTGAACTTTTCTGAACTTGTATCAAAATATTAGTTTTTGAAATTCCGTCGTGAAACTACTTACTTTTCCTGTAATTCTCAAACGACGAAACAGCCTACTTTTCTGTACAAAAAATAACAGAATCGAATAGCAATACTTTTCAAAATAAATGCTGAAAAGTTCTACTTTTCATCACTGAAATGGGTGCTGAAAAGTTGAACTTTACAGCACTTGTTTCGAAAAGTAACACTTTTCAACATTTTTTTTTATTTAAACGATTTATTGACAAAATACATGAAAATTTTACTTTAATTTTCACTCAATGGGTGTTTTTCTGAATTCCAAAAAATGTTGTATGGAACTCGTTGCAAAACTGGATTTTTCCAGCACTCTTCGTATTTATCCAACTCGGTGAACCTCGTTGGATAAATGTACGACTCGTGCTGAAAAAATGGAGCCTAACATTTCAAAAGGGCACATAACATTTGTAAACAATAGTGTATCCCTTTCACTCAAATGACAGTTAACATAAGGTGTGAAAGGGACACACTCTTGCCGAAAAAGTTATGTACCCTAATGAAATGGCAAAGCACGAAATCCTCTTTTTGCAGCATGTTGCATAAACTACTATTCTGCAACCAATCCATAAAGTGTAACTTTTCGATACAAGTGATGAAAAGTTCAAGTTTTCAGGACTTGTATCAAAAAGTCATACATCTCGACTACTGTTTTGAAGTTTGACACTTATATTGACTTAAAATAATTTTAAAGCGGGAAAACAAACATTTAACAGTGGGCAAAATTGACTACTTATGTCGAATAATTTGAGATGACTTGTTATTCAATCAAATCGTTTTCATACCTTTAGGTGAACTTTGCCAAAAGTTTATTTTTCGTAAAGTCTGAGGGTAGGTGGTTTGTACACCTCAAGAGCGCAGGTCATGTCTCGTACTTCAACCAAGTGGAATGCTGCACTGCGCTGCTCCGGCCCAGGGGTACTCGCTCGAGTTTGTTTGCTTTATTTTCATATATTCATTCAGCCGTTGAGAGACTGTTGATCCCCAAAAATGATCTTCGACAGTTGGCTCGGAGCGGGTGTAGGAAAAAGCTCGTCACGCCGCCGGCTGCCGTCGTTGAAGTGGTGACCGGGCCGGGCTGGATCAGAAGCTTGCCCACTGTGCTTAGAGGGTGCTGAAGATCGTGCGGGTGAGGGCAACTTGAGACGAGAATTTATGTTTTTCGAAGGTCTTAATAGTCGAACAGTATCATGTTGGCCCTCCTTGTAGGCCAAAGTAGGTGTGATCTGGTTAATATCTCTATGTTGTTGCTTGATTGAGGGACCCACTGGAGGCTACTTAATGTGGTCGCCAGATAAACATGGTGGCGAGGTGGCGTCTCGAACACGAATTAGAAGGGAGCGCCACACAATCTTCAATCACATGTCGTGTAGCTTTCGACACGTTTCTTGAACACGCAAGTCACCTCCAATCTTTGACGACTTCATCCGGCGATGTCTGCTGCTGGTTCGAAGAAACAGAAGTAGAGCAAATATGTCTAAACAAATATTGATTCACGAAATTGATACCATTCGCCCATTATTGAGATGTCATAATAGAGTCAGTCTCGGCAGGGTTTCCGAGCATGTTACGGAGAAGAGAAATTCGCCAAATTATAGCCCTCCGGGGACCGCGATCGTTAATTTCTTCTTCTGGTCTCTGTCTGAGATTCGGAGGTCCAGATGAAGATCCAGCCAGCTGACCGGCGTGGAACCGGCTTGTATTTTTTGCGCTCGTTTTGATCTAATTTTTGGATTGAGCAAGTTTGAGACTCCGCTCAGCTGGTCTGACGGCGAGCGAATTCCCCCCAAATTTTGTGATTTCTTGTTGAGTTGGGTTTATCTGTCCAAACTCATAACAAGACCCCTAAAGTGATGATCCGCGCGCGGAGTTGGCAGACGAGAAAGCAAAGGCAGATCTTCGTGTAGTAACGAGTCCGATTGACTGGAAGCGACCAGAGGCAAATTTTTGGAGGAATTGGCAAAACAAGGGTTTGGCTGTAGACCAGCGGTTCTCAACCTTTTCTTGGCTAGGTACCCCTTTTTGTTTTGCTTAAGCTGCTGGTACCCCAAAGTTTTTAAACATGAAATTTTTCGCTTATAGGAGTTTCTTTTAAATTCCAAATATCGGATTTTTTTGTATAAGAAACATAAATTTTGAAGAAAAAAATCAGTTTAAATGTTCTGTAACTGTAACTCAAGGGACATTGATAGAATTTAAACTAAATCTGGATTTTTTTGACCAAATTGTCTTTTTTGGCTTCCTAGGTGTTTTTGAATCCGCATTGAGTCAAGTTTATTCAAAACCACTCAAAAAGTCAAAAAATATTTTATTGGACATTTCAAAAAATCGAAAAATATTGTTAAAAAGTTAAGACTTGTCTCTAGAATTGCTTGAAAACAAGTACTGGGTAGGCCACACAAAGCTGATGTACTTTTCTTTGATTAATTTTTTTTCCTGTTGACATACTTTGAAAATATTGTAAATTTTACTAAAAAACATTTTGATAGAGTGAAGTTCTTGAGTTGCAACTTTTTTCAATTAAACAAAAATCAAATATTTTTCATCTCCAAAAACATCTTTACTGCATTTTTGAACATTGAACGTTTTCAACAACACCACGATAATATTTCGAAAGAGTGTTTTGTTTGAGAATTTTGAAGAAAAGTCATGATCTTGAAATTGAAATAGAATTTTTTTTAAAAAAATCACTAAATTTTTTTTGTACCCAACATTGCACAGTGGTCCAGATCGCAAAATTAAGTGGAAAATGGATTTTCCGAAAAATGATGAAGTTTTTTGGAGCTTTGGTGTCTTCAGAAGTGTTGTTGCAAATGGAAAGGGGCAACTTTTGGTTTGGTTGAAAATTATGGTGGTCCACTACTAGAGTAATTTTGAAAATCTAACTTTTCAGGAATATTTTTGTCTTCAAAAAAGTTGTTGGGCTTGTCAATCCAAGCAACTTTATCGAAGACACCAAAATTTTATTTCGTAATAATCTACGCATTCTACGACCAAATTTATAGAAAGCATCTGAGCAAACCTTCAAAAATCAATCGTTTTAGAGAAAAGTGACCCAGATTGTAAAAAAAAAACGATTTTTGGTCATAATTTGGGTTTAAATGATAATTTTACATGGAAACCCAAAATATGATCAAAAATCGATTTTTCGACACTCTGGTTCAATTCTGAGGGCAGATTCAGATTCAGCGGGCAAAATTACATAAAAAAAACATATATTTGGAAAAAAATCGAATTGCGTTGGGGAGGTCCCATATGATTTTCCCTTGAAAATTAGACTTTTTCCAATGAGGTATCTCGAGTTTAAAGAAAAACACCCCTGAGATTTTTTCAGCGTTTGTAGTGCTGGATCTCCTCTTTCAAATGCAACCTGGTGCTTGAAATTTAGCTTGCGCCTTTTCGAGATATTTAAGTTTCAAATTTGCATCTTTTTTACCTTAAAATGCCTGTAACTTTTGACCCTCAAGTCCAAATTGACCAGTCAAAAAATAAAAATGTTTGTTTTTAAAGCTCTTAAAGTGCCCCCATATGTTCCAAGATATCATCAATAAAAAAAAACATTTTTTCCGAAGTTTATTTTTTGGCAAAACTTAAAGACAGGTCGAACAAATAATGTTAAATAATGAAACTTTAGAATCTTTTAAAAACCTTTTGCATTGTTCTAAGAGATGGTAGTTTCTTTCTTTCTTTTCCAGATTTGAGACAAAAATTAAAGGAAAAAAAAAAATAACAAAAAACTAAAAAACGGTACACTTTATTTAAATTAATAAAATTCCAATTTGAAAAAAAAAATTGTTTTTAGGAAACCTTTTCATATACATTGCCAAAGATTTGTGATCAGAACATGCCATCTCAATGTACAGATTTTCAAAAATATTCATAGCACTTTTGTATAGACAGCCCCCATTTTGTATGCATAAATCAATCATGCAAAATAGCAGTTTTTTTTAATTTAATGATTAGCAATAACGAATTGAATTAAATAATCTGCAACAAAATGATGTGTTATTTTTTTTGTTTCTAATCTGTTTGTTTTATCTTCTCTCAAATATTTTGTCTGGGATATTATTCAAATGTCCGCCATTACGGATTTTGTCTTCCGGTACCCCCTGAGACCGCTCGTGGTACCCCAAGGGGTACATGTACCCCAGGTTGAGAACCGCTGCTGTAGACGAAAGGTTAGTTAACTTTCATACCATAAGGAATCTTTTATAAATTGATACAATATAAAAAAAGAATACTAAAAATAAACTTTACCGTTATCTAAGACTACTGATTGTCCATTTTTTGTAGTCAATATTGCTACACAGAAAAAAAAATCATGGTAAAATTTTGTAATTTTACCTCTGAAAATGTGTAATTTTACCACTAAAAAAATAAAGTCAACAACAACAACAACCACTATTCTGGTATAATGTCGCTTTTTCAGTCTAAGTTGAGGTAAACATACATCATAAAAGAGGTAATATTTAACCTTCCAAATTTACACAATTTTTACTGTGTATTTTTATTAGCTTCAAATGTGTATTAGGGTGCCCAGAATATGGGACTTTTTGTCAAAACCTCGCTCCACAAGCTGAATATTGTTCCTTGAGCTATTTTAGGACTCTGGAACAAATATGAGCAAAATCGGTCAAAATTTACCCATTGATAGATACTCTAAGGTGAAGTTCGTATGGGAAAAATCGAAAAAAATGTATGGAATACCCAATTTTCTTACAGTTTGTCCTGCACGGTGCGCATCTTCCATTAAAACATTCCCAAAAGTGAGATTCTCATTGGAAATTTAATGCTTTACAACTTTGTAGAACATACCTAAGCTGTTAAGCTTGAACGTGCAAAGTTATTAACGATTTAAAAAAGTCATTTTTATATAAAAAAACATTTTTTTTCGCCATTTTCAGGCTCGGGTATCAATGGGTTAATCTCAACCAATTTCGCTCAAAATTTGCACAGATGCTTAAAATTAGCATTAGCATTAGCATTTGGAGGACGCCCCACCACCGGAAGGCTCCACAGCGCTTATCCCACTGTTTGGTCTGGTTGTGTTAGACCCTCGAACGAAGTTGACTTTATAGCTGTAGGCCACCATTGCTAGTACCAACCACTAGTGTCTTCCTTTTTATCTACAAGGACTTCGCCGCCCTGGGCTCCTAAGTGTTTGAAAGTATGGCACGGAGCGAAGGCGCTGAATACCCATATTTACACAAAGAATTTTAGAGCGCCCGCCGCGGGATTCGAACCGGCGACCTCTGTGTTAGACCCTCATCCGGAACAATAATCCAACACGGGAGATACCATGTCTTCATCTTTTGATGAGTGTGTAATACAGCCCAGAGCATAAGGGGGTCCACGCCGGGTCCAAGCTATCCTCAGGGAAATGAAGGAATGTTAGTAAACACCTATCTAAAGTGCGCAGCGACCCCTACGTCACCTTAGTGGTATAGATGTTTGTAGGGAGGTTTTGGACTCAATGTTAGTAGGAGAGGTAGAACCCTAGGATATACCCCGAAAGGTATTGCGGGCGAATCAAGTAGAGTTAGTTTTTTTATTATTAAACTTATACTTGTGATTGTATAGTGTTAAAGATGCATGATTTATATTTTTATGTTTTAAACCACGGCAGAAACAACGCGACGAAGCCGTGCATGATTAAATTGACTAAATTACGTATTACTAAACCAACCATTTTCTCAGATAAAAGCAATGCTGATTAATCACAGTTTTAACATGTCTGTTGTTAAACTCATTCTATCAACTGTAAGAATAGAGAGAAGTTTATATTTTCCTTTAAATTATTATATGTTTAAGCGAAATTCGAGGTTGTAAATGATTTAACGCATAATTGATATTTTGATTTTAAACTCTTACAGCGATCACGAGTAAACCTTCATTATTCACTCATTTGTTTTATTTTGTATGTAGGATTTAGATGTTTCTTTACAACGACCGATTCAAAAAGCATACTTAGTTAACATTTATTTTTAGTGTAATGGGATTAATCAGCATATTTAAATTATTTTCTTCAAATAAATACAATAATTAAATTATTATTAGCTGAAAAATATACAGGCAAAACACAATCACTCACTCACTCACTCACACACACACACATTGATGCTTCCTCGATTTGAAGATCAGCAACTTACAGTTTTATGCTAATGCTACAACGGGTTTGAAAATTACGAAAAGCCTTAAAAAAATGGAACCATTAAGCTGCCTCAAGACTAAACAATCCATCCATACTTGTTGAAAAATACTCCGTACGCAACATCTGAATAGTAACACGTTTTCATTTAAACTTACACATTTTTTAGCAAAGTTATAAAAATATTGGCATTCATTCTGGTAACGATCAGCACGGATAAAAACTGAATTATTAAATAACTAAATATTCAACCAAAACTAAAAAAAAAAAACTAAAAGATAAGCAAATTCGCGACCTGTAAAAATTGGGTACCCTATGCACAATTTTTTAACACTCATTTTAAATGAAGCCAGCCTTTTCACATCAACAAAACTATCATAACTCTGTCTGTTATCCAACAAAAATTTAAGTTTAAATTTGGTCAAAAGCTCTTTTGTGAACACATAGAGGAGAGTGGGGAGACTTGATCCCCGGGGACACTTGATCCCAAGCCTGTATCTCGTTAGCCTGGGGGTAAAACAATTAGCTTTGTTCTAGAAACTTGTGCGAAATTAACTAAAACTCATTGTTGAAAACAAAGCAAAAAATTTAAAAATGTTTAGATTGAGTTGCACACATTTTTCTTAAACGAGCTGCAAAAAACTTCCATGAGATCTTTATTTGTTTGTTTTGATATGTATAGAAAACACTCAAAAAATATTCAAAAAAATATGTTTTATACATGATGCACCGGACTTAGTCCGTGCGTCCTACCCTAAGTTAATGTTATATACCACGCATCGGCACAGTCGTCGATGGTGCTGTTTTCAGCATCGTCAGCAAAGACGTCCGATCGGGGCAGCAGTGCCGTATTTGCGACACGCTGCAAGTAGACATTAAGTAGTGACGCGGCATTCGAGCAGGTTGTGCTCGGGTGTTAGTTGAATTTAGAATAAAATAAATTAAGTAATCTCCCGGGAGATTTTGCTTTTTCATAATGTAGGAGATATCACGTCATCATATGCGCAAGGCCTTACCGCTCGGCGGCGCATGTGGTGACAGCGGTGTTTCTAGTAGAATGTAAGCTAATATAGTTAAATTGACACGTAAGTAGATTCAACAAAAAAGGTGACAAACTTTCAAAAAAAATATCGCAACAAAACATGTGAGTGCATCTGGAAAATGAAATGGAAATGTGCATGGTGAATAAAATTTATTCGGAAAATGTTATTACTCTAAAATCAATCGCAAATAGCCCGTTTAAATTAAATTAATCCACAACGCGATTTCAATGCAGCAATGACTGCGATGTGAAATCTGCTGCGTTTGCAGTTTGTTGCACTGTGCATGGCGGGTCAATCGCTGTGGTGGTCTAATTGAGGTGCTTAACAATTTTGGATTTTAAAGTTTACAGATTATTTACAATTCAGCTCTGGAAAAAATATTCTATATGATAAAATTAGATAGGTGTGATGAGAATAAGCTTTCAATGAATCCACTAAAGTTAGTTTTAATATGTTATTTAAATTTAATTAAAGGATTCTTTAACAGTCAACGTTTATCTTTTTCAAATAATTGTTAAAAAAGTTCTCCCCGTGTTAATCGGATCACGCACTGGACTCACAACCCAGAGGTCAATGGTTTCGTCGGTAAAAAAGGCAAATTATTGATATTTGTCTGCATTTTTTTCATCTTTCTTTTGCTTTATAGACTAAGTTATTAGTTATTAGATTGCACACTGGACTCACAACCCAGAGGTCGATGGTTTCGTCGGAAAAAAAAGGCAAATTATTGATATTTGTCTGCATTTTTTTCATTTTTTTTTTGCTTTATAGACTAAGTTATGAAAATTGTTGATCATTGCAGAAATTCAATGTTCAAATATATACAATATGATTATTTTATGTGAATGTCACGTTACTTAGGCCTCGTGGCAAGTTTTTTTTCTTCTTTTCTTTCATATTCATTTCAGGTATCCCCTGGCTACGGCCCTGACTCAAACCTTTTCATGGATGGGGAGGATGCCAAAACTTACGGTTGACGCTGATGACTAAAAAAACGCTGGAACAAATTTGGGTTTAGCAAATTCACTAGTTAAAACAAGACATTGAATCAAAACAGTAATTTTTATCTCATATTGAACAAACAAATTAGGATCAGCTTTGTTGTAGCAGATCTGGAGGAGAAAACGGCACGCACCAGAACATCGAGGCTCGCCAGGATGGCTTGAGCGACAGTGGCACGAAAGGGCAACGTCAGGTGTGAGACAAATGGTTGTTGTGTGGAACACTCTATTATGCGCAACGTCACCAAACCGAATATTTGTCGTAAGCGTGTAAATCAGCCTGTAGCTCAACATGATAAAGATCCAATACTGGGTGAAAGGCATTCTTAAATCGTCTAGCGGTAACCTTAACCAATCGTCAAATAGGTTAAGCTGACTCTCAAAGGGTTAATTCAACGAAATGGATGTCAAAGAAGAATCCACGTAGATTTAGTAGTCGCGGAGAGAAAAACGTAAGTCGACACGAAATAATGTGCATTGCAACAGCAGCAATGGATGTCAATTAAGAATCCATGTAGTTTAAGAAAGTCGCAGAGAGAAAAACGTAAGTCGACATGAAATAATGTGCAATGCAACAGCAGCACTCTAGTTTTAGAATAGAAGCTGAAAAGCTCAATTTTCAATGCAACTCAGCATTCAACAAGGACGAGACCAAGGAACCCAAAGAATACGGATAAAGAAGCCACATCATTAAAGGAGATAAAATGTTCGAGATCGTACAAGCCGTCACTCACGCAATACAGCCAGAAGTTGAATGCCTAGACCCGCCCATGGCCACTGTGATCGATTGGAAGCCGAGGTCATCTCATCGCGTCACTATGCAGCACCGGTCAACGTAAGGTTAGGGATCATCTAACAAAATTTAGTATTTAAATTTTCATAATGTTT
Organism: Culex quinquefasciatus; assembly: GCF_015732765.1. Taxonomy (NCBI): domain Eukaryota; kingdom Metazoa; phylum Arthropoda; class Insecta; order Diptera; family Culicidae; genus Culex; species Culex quinquefasciatus. The sequence continues at coordinate 66,095,803 of NC_051862.1, forward strand.
GCAAACGTTACTTAAGGCTAGAGCTTTATCTTTGAAATGATTTGTTTTAGATTCCAGCGTCTTACCTCTTGAAATTGACCTCTTCAAGGCCAAGTTCAAGCTCGGTAAGGGGGACATGCACCGGACTTAGTCCGTGCGTCCTACCCTAAGTTAATGTTATATACCACGCATCGGCACAGTCGTCGATGGTGCTGTTTTCAGCATCGTCAGCAAAGACGTCCGATCGGGGCAGCAGTGCCGTATTTGCGACACGCTGCAAGTAGACATTAAGTAGTGACGCGGCATTCGAGCAGGTTGTGCTCGGGTGTTAGTTGAATTTAGAATAAAATAAATTAAGTAATCTCCCGGGAGATTTTGCTTTTTCATAATGTAGGAGATATCACGTCATCATATGCGCAAGGCCTTACCGCTCGGCGGCGCAATGAATTGTTTAATAAACTTATCAACTCCAAAACCCTTACGCATTTGATGTTAAATTTGTCGTCATACTATTTTTACAATCAATTGTTTAAAAAAGTGCGTTTAGGGAGACTTGTTCCCTGCATTTTTACAGTCACTGGATTCAGCCTCAAGATTAATTAATTGGGCTGGGTTTTCATACATAGTTTCCTTTAGTATAGTTGTACATAACTTACTGCAGTTTGAACTTTTTTTCAAAAGTTTTGTAAACAAAAATTTCCAGCTTTTGTAAACATGCTTAATTTGGGTTTAAAAAATAATATTTTAAGTTTTTAAATATTTTACATACTAAACTTGTTATATTTTGAACACAAACGTATAGGTTTTATGTGAAATTGCTGTAACTTATAGAAAATTAAAAGTTTGGATGAATAAGACACATTTTGCTTAAGATTTCTTCAAAATCTTGAAAGGGGGATCAAGTTACCCCTAACATTTTTAAAATGCCGGTTTAAAATATTGTTTTAAAACGCTTGGCATGATTCGAAGAGTTTATCTGATGAAATACCCTTGTAAGCCAAACATAGATGAATGTTTAAGCTTTCAATTCATGCAAAAAAGTTTATAGTTTTGTGAGAAATTGACAGAGTTATGTGCGATACAAAAAAAGGGGATCAAGTCTCCCCACTCTCCCCTACTATCACATTCACCCAATCGCATCCATGCTACATAAATTTACCAACACAAACACTGATCCAGAACGGGCTCACCGAATTCGTTATGTGCAAACCAAATCCATCGTTTCCACCCCGCATGCAAACACGTGCACAGTTGCTTAAAATAACCTAAAAAACCGTTTTCGGCTAGTGGAGCAGAGGGTCATTTTTTTAGGGCACCCTAATGTGTATACAATACCTTATAATACTTGCATTCGTTATAATCACATTACATTACCTGAAAAAATAGAAAAGAAAATTGTGGTAAAATTAAACTTCATAAAGCAAAATTTTCAAATGACTTCTCAAATGCAAATCCAAAACAAATATCTTTAAATTGTTCTGCAAACCCTGCCACCCAATTGGAACACCCCAATCGTGATGGAGGCCGGGGACATTTGGGGTTGGGGGGGTGCTAAACAACCATCCATCAACCGTGGCTAACCGGCAGAAGGTCCCCCAAATGAAGATATCTGTATCATTGGTCCGCGGACCCCGTTGAAAGGTGTGCTTGTGTAATGTAGATCAAAGCCCGTTTTCATACCCCGGGACGATGACAGGTTTTTTTTTTCTCTGCGCCCCCGAAGCCGTCAAAATGTGTGGGAAAAGGCGAATCACGATACATTTATTTGGGCGCTGAGTTGGAGGTGGTTGCTGTTTAACGAGCATTTTTTGCTTGCTAGCTCGAAGTTTTGCTGGTTAGTCTCGCGGGAATTAGTCGGTAATTGGATAGTCACTTTTGGGGGGAGGTGTGATCAATTTGGCGTTGCACACTTGTGTGTGTGTGTGTGTGTTAATCAGGCGCGTTAGTTATAGATCGACCGAGACCGTCCAGCCGGTAATTGATAGGAGCGAGTCGTGACCTGCCGATTTACACCGGCCTGGTTGGAGTACAAATTGTGCGTAATGAGACTCGTTGACCGGTGGGGTGCACCAGTTTTAACAAGCTTGGGGGAGGTGTAGTTACTGGCTCGCAGTTGGAAGCAAACAATGTTGCAGGTTTTTTGGAATCTTGATATTGAAGCGTTTTTTTTTTGGAAAAGCAAGAAAAACATTTTTTTTTGTTTGTAGACTACTCTTTTTAGTAGCACCTCTTTTTATACTGTGTTTTTTAGTGGTTACTTAAATTGTTCAAGAATATTTAATTTTATACAACAAGTCGTACTCAATCAAATATTTTTAAACATATCTAAACGAGTCTGCAAAAAAAGTTGATCATCCTCAACAACTCTCAACACACATTATAACGTCAATCATTCCAGCACAGTTCTTCCTTAAACGGTGGCGCCTGCATTGCGATTCCAACCTCACCTCACCATTACAGTATTTACCTTAGTCCGCACCATAACGCGCATCACCATGTAAACAAACAGGTAAAGCACGACACAAAACAGGTGAATCCCGTTTCTGTATTGTCAGAACCCGCTCAATTATTCTTCTCCAGTCGGCGACAACCAGTTTCGCGCGCGCATTCTTGTTCACGCGGACGTCCTCAGCTCAATCAAATAAACACACACATAAGCATCGAGGAGTTGAATCAAGTTGAGCTGATGTACTTAACTGCGCCGTGGGCAAGGAAAAAAAACCTTTTGCAAATAAAGGCGCCCTTTCTCGATTGTAGAATGAACAGTGAAGTCGATCTACTTAGATGTTTTTAGCATATTTCGTCGCTGTCGTGCTATCTTGTCGCCATTTTGTGCAGCTCACAATGCCTCGCCTTTTGTCCTTCACAGATCCCCAAAACTTGATTTCAATCCTGAGATATTCAATAAAAACCGAATAAACTGCATTGTTGTCACTTTTCATATGAAAGAAGTTTCAATCTTGTCGTGCTATCTTGTCACTCCCTGAAAATTGATGTAAGTGCGACAACTGGCCAAAGGGCTTTCAGTTTAGAACGCGTTTGACACACGTACAAGCCCGACTACCGTAAACATTTGTAATTGTAACTCGGGACTCCGGCAACCAAATTCAAGCAAACTTTGGGACAATTAACAGAATGTTCAACCGAACAAAACGTGTTTGTTATTGTTTACATTGCGTGCTCTATTTTTTGTTTATTCAAGGTCAAACATTAAATCACGTTTTTCTCGGAACGTCAAAAAGCGACGTGTGACAAGATAGCACGGCAGCATCAATATGCGTACACGCAAGAGTGACAAACGACATCTGACTAAGATTCTCTTTTGCAACTTGCTGTGGCAAAATTCCACGATCTAATAACGTCATGTGATATAGCTGGCAAAATTATGATATAAGTTGGAAATGTATAAATATCCTCAGGATGTAGTATAAACAGTTAATTTTTAGAGAAATCATGCAAAATATGTCTTTTCGGATCTGGTACGTTTCGCCGATTGGACATTTCGCCGAATTAAAAAAAAAGATTAAAATTAAAGGTAAACAAAAATATAAAAACATCAAAATTACCAAAAGCTAAAACAAAGAACGATTCATGTTTGAAAGAATGCAAAAACTCACAGAAGTATTCTCATAACATAACCGTTTTTTTTAATTCAGCGAAATGTCCATTCGGCGAAATGTCCCGCACCCCTTTAGGTCTCAAATAACTTGTTACCATCAAAACAATCGAAAAAAAATCAAATTATTCGCTCTACAGCATTGCCTTGACGTTCTCGATTGCGAGATTCCTACTCGAAACTAGGTGTTCGAAGGTTTGATTGTTAAGGCAATTGCAAACCTCTTTTTACACCTTAGCTTCCATCTACCCCGGGATTCGAACCGACGACCTTTGGATAGTTAGTCCAACTGCCTACCAGCGACCCCACCGAGGCAGGACCCAGGGAGACGACTCCTACACCTGGACTGAGCTAACGACCTAATCTATAGGTTAGACCGGGGCCAACATTTACTTCCCTGTCCGACGGAAGGCGTGATCAGACAAATCTCGTCTCAACATTTTCCGATATTTTTTTTATACAAAACATTGTTAGAATTTAAGGTAATCAAAACCACAAATTTATGCTTTGCCTTCCCGGTGCTTCAGATGCCTATGGAATATTTCAGTGAAATGTTTCACATTTTTGGTAAACTTATAATTTTATTGTTTTGGCATTAACAACAGTGTTCAAACAAACTTTAAATGTAAGTTGATGTTAGAATTCATTAAATAACACAGTTTTGACATTCATAATGCGAACTTATATCCAAATAATTGATAAAACAAGATGAGGTGTCCGGGTTTCGAAGCGTCCGGGAATTCGAATCATGACGTTAGGAACTTCGTTCCAAATGAAAAGTGTAAACATTGCACGACGTTTAAAGGTTTTATGTTGAATCGACTCAACCTCATTGCAGGTTCCGACTTAAGCTGAATTCACTGTAGCTCTAGCACTTTTCGCAGCGTCGTACAAAGTCTCGAACATCGGTCAGATCATCGAAGATCTCACTAAGGCGTATGAAATCCATGAGAGGGCGTGGAGTAGCACCGCACAACAGGTGTTTATTGTCGTTTCTGCAGGTGACCGTTGTCGTCGTCGTCCGTGTGTGCTTTTAGCAGATTTACGACCGTTGCGGCCGTTGTAAAGCGACTGTGCAAAGAACTTTGGGAATGTGCCGTTTTTAGCACTGCCATAAAATGGCTTTTAAAATGCACTTTGAAGGACTTTTTCGCGCCCTCTTATTAGTCGCGATCCCGCGTTTATTGAATCCGAGTATTTGGGTTGAGCAAAGTTCGGCTGGGAAACGTCCGGCTTTGCAGCGGCGGTGAACCGGTAATTCTTCGCCGAGGATCATCATCAACAATGTTCCGAGAGCTTTACGCGCCGGGGCTGTCCAAATTGCAATTTAATGGAACGGCTCGCGAGTGACCTGCGCCGCATTAAATGCGACCGAGATTCGTGGGAATTAAAAACGTATTATTCATCGTCACGTGGACGCGTTAAATCTGAGGGCGCTCTGAGTGAGGGATTGGCCCGAAGGGAAGGGCCCTGTAAGTGGCTGGGGGAGCCCCATTAGTAGCTGATGAGGAGAGCTACTTGTAGTACGTTTTGGGTTGATGGGGTAAACCGGACATCGTTCTTCCAAATTTGTAATACTTCTAAAAATCAAAGGTTTGGAAGTACTGGAAGTCCTGTAGTCCTTACGTGATAGCCCACTTTACCTCATCTAGCCTCACTTAGTCCCTACTGCAGACTAGAATTAGGGTTTGCTGCAAGGCTTATCACGCTTGGCTGGTCACACGTAGTGTAGAGGAAACTCCGCCTCAAAAGAATTAGCCCTCGTTGATCGATGGTTTCTCGACTCTCTCTCTACACTCCACCTATAGCTGAGAGCTATGATTTGTGCACACTTTGTATTTACCAGGTGGATTTGTGGCCACCTTTTTGTAACTGGAGCGTAGAAAATTAATGAATGACACGGTACGGCAAGTTTTGAACGTCAGCAATGGATTGATTGGCTGAAGGTGCTGAAGTGGAAAATTCAGAGCTAACCAATGGGAAAAGAGCACCAAGTGATGCTTAATGCTAATTGGAAATTTTTTATTTTTCAGAAGGCTGCACTTATTAACTACTTTTTTCTTTAAATTTGATTAACAAATATTTACGAAATTTGGAGAAAAAATATCGGAAGATATAATATTATTTGTAATTCAGTCGAAAACAAATCTTTTTTAACAGACGTACTGTTTATCAGAATTATTTTAAATGTGTTATTTTTTATTTCAGGTAAATTCAACGATATTTAGAGAATTCATGTAAGGTAAATATACATATTAAATTTTGACAAAGAACTTTGTCCTAAGGGCACTGTCTACGGGTGTCAATCCAAAATTTCGCGAAGCGAAAGTGTAACGATTTGTGTAATTGTTTAAACGCTTATATCTTCCACCCAATTCACGCAATCTGCATGCTTTATCCACCAAACGAAAGGGGAAGCCTTAAATTGCAAGTAGACTATTTCACAAAGTTGCTAAAACTTTGTTAAAGTATTCAAAAGTTAAGATGAAAATAAAAAATGAATGCAGGAAAAATACCGGCTGCTGATTGGCTGAGAGCACTTAGCAAATTTTGCCTTCTCTCCTGTTTTCGTGGAACTGTCACGCGAGAATGTTGCACCACTGTTGCCACATTTCATGCGAACTATTTAAGCTAACAGATAGCCTCAGAAAAATTCAGTACCTGACGAGGTTTCGACAAAGGCGGATCCACGGTGGTAATTTTATTGCTCACACACACACACGCACACATTGAAAGACACAGTTTGTGCACTAAATTGGGAGGAATTCTGTTCTTATGAAGATTGTAAGGACGGTCACCAGACCAGAATGATTTGGGGCAATGGGCTTGGGACCACATTTATAGGATATTAGCCACACCCGGAGTGGCCAGTGCCCTCGGGAAGGTTCTACCGGGGGGACATTAATCGAACTATTCGACTTGGGGCAATATGGGTATCAAAATTCATGGTTTTTTAAACTGGTAATGAAAATTGCCATTTTGACTGGATTGGCCACACCCGGAGTGGCCAGTGCCCTCGGGGAGGTTCTACCGGGGGGACATTAATCGAACTATTCGACTTGGGGCAATATGGGTATCAAAATTCATGATTTTTGAAACTGGTAATGAAAATGGCCATTTTGACTGGATTGGCCACACCCGGAGTGGCCAGTGCCCTCGGGGAGGTTCTACCGGGGGGACATTAATCGAACCGTACGACTTGGGGCAATATGGGTATCAAAATTCATGGTTTTTTAAACTGGTAATGAAAATTGCCATTTTGACTGGATTGGCCACACCCGGAGTGGCCAGTGCCCTCGGGGAGGTTCTACCGGGGGGACATTAATCGAACTATTCGACTTGGGGCAATATGGGTATCAAAATTCATGATTTTTGAAACTGGTAATGAAAATGGCCATTTTGACTGGATTGGCCACACCCGGAGTGGCCAGTGCCCTCGGGGAGGTTCTACCGGGGGGACATTAATCGAACCGTACGACTTGGGGCAATATGGGTATCAAAATTCAGGGTTTTTTAAACTGGTAATGAAAATTGCCATTTTGACTGGATTGGCCACACCCGGAGTGGCCAGTGCCCTCGGGGAGGTTCTACCGGGGGGACATTAATCGAACTATTCGACTTGGGGCAATATGGGTATCAAAATTCATGGTTTTTAAAACTGGTAATGAAAATGGCCATTTTGACTGGATTGGCCACACCCGGAGTGGCCAGTGCCCTCGGGAAGGTTCTACCGGGGGGACATTAATCGAACCATACGACTTGGGGCAATATGGGTATCAAAATTCATGGTTTTTGAAACTGGTATTGAAAATGACCATTTTGACCGGATTGGCCACACCCGGAGTGGCCATTGCCTTTAAGAAAGGTCTTCCCGGGGGGACATTTACCGAACTATACGATTTGGGGTAATATGGGTATCACCCAAGTAACGATTCAAATGCTGTATATTCTTATATGGTTTTAAAACAGTTTTATTGGATGCAACAATGTTTTATAAAAACTTTTATCAAAGCCAATAGGTTTTCATCTAGCGTAACCTTCAACATACTTTCAAGGTTTCTTCCAGACTTGATTAGGAATTCTACTTAGAAGTTTTAATTCAGTTTTCTAGTTACACTTCGAGATTTCCTGAAGAATACATGGCGAAGCTTGAATATCTTGACGAAGTCTGCAATAAACCTTTTTCGTCTTCATAAGGAATTTGACCAATCTTGTTGGATTTGAACTGTCACTTCCATTTATTCAGTTGTAGAACGAGAAACACAGTGCAAGGAGACGAATTGTTTTGGTCCAGCTTTTAAGTGCAGTTGCAAGTGATCTTTTAATGAAAAGTTTAAAAAGTGTGCTGAGAATAATAAAAAGAATAAATTGGTGGTTTTGGTTGTGTTTTTTTCTACGAAATGATTACCGATTTACCGAATTGCCGATTTATTTCCAGAATTTTTTATTGTGAACAATTCGTTTATTGCAGAAATGGTGCCTGTGCAGTTGTTGCTAATTATTATTTTTATGAAATTAACAGTAGTTTTACTTGGTATCGATATCCTGTTAGTTACATAATTATGTTTTTTTTATTTCGCAATTTATAATATCGTAACATGGCGTTTTACACATTTTGTTTTGTAGAGTGTTTCTCGCAGACTTTTAAATGAAAACCTTCAAGACTTGATCAGAACAGTTTAAAGTGCTAATGGTTTCCAAAAAGAAATTGATAAAACTTTGAATTCTGCAAGTTTTCTTATACAAAACCATCCAGATTTTATGCCGTGTATTGCTACGCGCTGTAATTTGCAATTTGCTGGTGCTGTTTGAGTGAGTTAAGCTGAGTTTTTTTTTTTAATTTCAGCTAAGATTTGTATGTTGTACAGGTGGGGTCAAAGGTATAATCTACTACAAGATGAAAAGGTGAAAATAAGCTATTCTTCAGGACAGTGCAGCGCTTATCAACCTGTGATGGTAATAGTATTTAACTCAGCATGTGGGACTAACAAGCATCTCTCATACATTTTCCGAAGTACAGGGTGGTTACAACTTTCCCAAAATCAAATCCGCGAAAACCGCGCCGAGCTTTTTCAAATCCGCGAAATCCGCGCCATACATTTTTTTCGCGAAATTTTAAAACCGTTCAGGTTTTTTTTTAAATACCAATTAAGGCCGTTGCAAATATTTTTCAAAGTTTATGTCGCCCCCCCCCCCCCCTTCAAAATCGTTCCGAAAAATTAGGGGGCAAAAAAAATATTTTTTCCAAAAACTTCAAAATTTTAAAGGAAACAGAAGTCTAGCCAACTGAAAGCCATTAGAAATGCATTTTCCTGCGTTTAAAACCATATTTAGCATGTCTGTGATCGATCAAAAATATTTTTAATTTTTGTGAAATTCCAATGTACAGCGCCGCAAAAAGTTTTTTTTTCGACGAAAAAAATAAATCTCTTCAATACTTGGATATTTTGAAAACTAATGATTGCAAAACAACTGAGCAGATGTAAAATGCATTTTAAAACACTTTTGGCATTCAAATGTTGAGACCATGGCTTGTTATTTGAATTGTATATATATTTTTTATTTATTTGCCCCCCCCCCCCCTCGATCCCGACCAGAGTCGAGGGACATAAACTTCAAAAAATATTTGCAACGGCCTAACTATAAGATACAAAACCACTTTAATCAAACAAGAAATACTTTTTTTTCTTAATTGAACTATTTTAATCTTAATTGAACTATTTCAAAAATCTTCATAAACAACATGTGGGGTTTACATAGAAAACTGCAAAAAAAAAGAAAATTCTTCAAAAAGCATAAGAACAAAAAAAATCTATTCGACTATACTAAACTGCAGTGCAATTAAATTTCATACCAAATATCAAGAAATATACATTCGATATATAAAATGAATATTTTGGTGAATCAAACTTTTTATATTCTAATATATTTTACTTTAAATTAATATTCCATAATTTATTCAACTTGGTAAGTTGCCAGAAATTATTAATTTTGGAGGTTAATTCTACATCACAATCTGAAACGATTTGTTAAAACAGTCAAAATTCTTTTTTTTTACAAATAAGCTTAACCAGCTCCCAATGGGAAAATTGATATCGCTAGCAATTTTTGCGCAATTGAAAGCAAATCATATAAAAGCCTAAAAATCCAAACATATTGAAAAAAAAAATCGCCTGACTTAAATAAATGAATAGCGCTAAACAGCGATGACATTATTAATAATACAGATATTTTTCAACTGTTTAAGTTGGTCTTAACATTTATATTTGAAAAAAAAAACATGTACTGGGTTGGTCAGTAACGTTTTTTCAAAAATGTTTATTTATATATTTTATGATTTATTCCAATAGAAATTCCTGAAAACTTCAGATTGAAATGTGTAAAATAAATTACGTCAAATGTGTTTGTACCATTGTTTCTTTTCACTTATGAAAAACGTACAATCAATTTGTTCTTAGCTGAAGTTTTATCTGATAAAAGATTTTTTGAATATCGCCTATTGCTATTAAAACAAAGTTTTAAGCATATAACGAAACTTTTAACTTAAACAACTACATTTGTTCGCATGAAAACGCATAGAAACATACACGTATTGAATTTTACAAAAACGAAATGTCACAAAGAATTCAAAAAATATAGCCCGCTTTCTGATTCAATCTGATTTTAATTTCAAATATAAATCATAATTCTTTTATTTCATTCAAATAGGCTTTGAACGACTTATTTTATCAAATAAAAAAAAAATTATTTATAACATATTTTTTTTCCAAAAATAAATTTTTAATAATTAATTATAGTTATCCATTTCATGGCTGGAATCAGAGTGAGGTTATTTTTAATAACTATTTTTGAATAAAAAAAATTATGTCCAAAATAAAATAGTAGTTTATGCAACAAGTTGAAAAAAGGGGATTTTTTTCAGCACGAGTCGTACATTTATCCAACGAGGTACAGTTGAATAAATACGACGAGTGATGACAAAAAATCAAGTTTTGCAACGAGTTCCATACAACATTTTTTGCAATTCCGAAAAACGCCCTTTGAACAAAATTACAGGTCAAATGTCCATACATTTAGTCAATGAATCGTTTACACTAAAAAAAATGTTGAAAAGTATTAATTTTCCAAACAAGTGCTGAAAATTCAACTTTTCAGCATCCATTTCAGGGCTGAAAAGTAGAACTTTTCAGTATTTGTATTGAAAAGGGTTACTATTCGATTCTGTTCTGTTATTTTTGGTAGAGAAATAACAGGAAAAGTAAGTAGTTTCACGACGGAATTGCAAAAATAAAATTTTCAAGATCGCTTCAGAAGGATTGATTAAAATAAGTTTATTTTATATATCTTTCAAATATAGTATATTTATGTAGTTCATTTTAATAATCGGTAGAATACTCAACAATTAAAACATATAGAAATTCTCGGGAAGGCCGACAAATTGCCAAACCAAGTACAATTTGTTCCTCTTAGTGGGATGTCAGACAAAATATTTAGTTATTTAGCTTAGTTCAGTTATCATCTTTAGAAATTATAAAATTAAAAATAAACAAAAAAGGGCAACAATCTTTGTCGTGGATCGCAATGTGGTGATCACTACATGAATGAAATCAAAAGTTTAATCAGAACAAACTTTGTTGATTCATTTTTTTTTTCAACATCCAACAACCAACCTTTAGCAAAATTTGAAAAAAAAATTATGAGAGCTTCAAAGTTTTGGCTTTGTTGTAGACTTAGAATTTTGTTTTTAATTTTTATGTTATTGTTCTTTTTGCTTTTTATCAAAGATTTTTTAAATTTAGTTTGAGCCAAATAAGATTGAGTTGAATAAGATACATAAGAAATTTAAAATGTATTTTTAAGATAATTTTTCATGAACATTGATTATATTTTTCAAATAAAATTTGAAGCCATGAAATAAATGTGACAAATTTTGAATAACAAATTGACAAAAATTCTTGCAAAATTCTCAACAATGATTTTTGAAATTGTCAAAAGCACTCATTTTTATTAATTAAGACATGATTAGGTTTTTTATATGATTTAAATTAAACAAAAAAATATTAATGAAAAAATATTTTTCAGTTTTGTAAATCCGCGAAATCCGCGCCATCGCTGATTAAATCCGCGCCAAATCCGCGAAAATCGCGAAATTCGCGAAATCCGCGAAAATCGCGAAAGTGTAACCACCCTGGAAGTATTCTGTACAACCTCTTCAATGAATTGTATATAAAGTGGCTTGTTTAGTGTATATTATGTAATAAAAACACCATTACAACGAACAAACGCTGTTGCTTTTTATTGAATTGTTCTGAAATTTTGGCGATTTCTCTAGTCGAATCTTTTTGCAGTAATCAATGACAGGCAAGCGCTACGGTCTCAGCTTAGGCGATTGAATCTTGAATAAAACCAGTAGAAAGCTACATTATCCTGACTGAAACCTTAATAAATCACTCTTAAAACAAGTTATTCCTAGTCAGTTTTGAGAAAGAGCATTTTAAGAAGAAATTAATTTAAAATAGTTTCAATCAAGAATAAATATATTTAATAAATTTCGCCATATTGCCTAAAGAATAATGTTACTGAAAAGCGTAGCCATGTTGAATTCTTGAGCAATGACCTTGCTTAAATTATTTTTTTAAGTAAAATAACAAACTTTTTCTAATGATTTGAGAAGGCACGTAACATTTTTTCGAACTATCTCATAAAAATGTTCGATGATTTTTTTCGGCATTACCGTTACAGTGCATTACATGAGAGATTTGATCACTGATATTTATGGCTTTAATATTATTGACTTGTGAATTATTGTCGACCAAAAGTATTTTCTGATTCCATTTAGAAGAAGAATCATTGCCTTCAATAAAATAATTATGCATGCTTTTCAGTCTACGATACAGGCTTTTGGTTTCCTTGCAGAGTAATTGAAAATGCATTTTGTTCTGTTATAAGAATTTAAGAATTCTTTCAGGCTACAACAAAACTTATTTCCCAGCTAGACAGCATTATTCGTATCTTGAAGAGCTCTTTAAAGCATCAATAAAGCATACAATAAAATTATTCTGTCTCATGAAACTCTTCATTTTTGCTCTGGCTAACCTCCTAAAATAGTCCATTTTGGCTTTATTGCTTATTTAACTCGTATTTAACTCAGCATGTGGGACTAACAAGCATCTCTCATACATTTTCCGAAGTATTCTGTACAACCTCTTCAAAACTACAACAAAACTAAAATTGTTACTTGGGGATTGCCCCAAGTCGTATGGTTCGATTAAAGTCCCCCTGATAGAACCTTCTCCAGGGCATTGGCCACTCCGGGTGTGGCCATTTTCATTACCAGTTTCAAAAACCATGAATTCTGATATCCATATTGCCCCAAGTCGTATGGTTCGATTAATGTTCCCCTGGTAGAACCTTTCCCAGGGCACTGACCACTCCGGGTGTGGCCAATCCGGTCAAAATGGCAATTTTCATTACCAGTTTCAAAAACCATGAATTTTAATACCCATATTGCCTCAAGTCGAATAGTTCGATTAATGTCCCTCCGGGAAGACCTTCCTCCAAGGCAATCGCAATCCTTACAATCTTCATAAGAACAGAATTCCTCCCAATTTGGTGTACAAACTGTGTCTTTCAATGTTTGCGTGTGTGTGTGTGTGTGTGTGTGTGTGGGCAATAAATTTACCACCGTGCATCCTCCTTTGTCGAAACCTCGTCAGGTACTGAAATTTTCTGAGGCTATCTGTTAGCTTAAATAGTTCGCATGAAATGTGGCAACATGGTGCAAATTTTGCCTCCTCTCCTGTTTTCGTGGAACTGTCACGCGAGAATGTTGCACCACTGTTGCCACATTTTATGCGAACTATTTAAGCTAACAGATAGCCTCAGAAAAATTCAGTACCTGACGAGGTTTCGACAAAGGCGGATCCACGGTGGTAATTTTATTGCTCACACACACACACGCACACATTGAAAGACACAGTTTGTGCACTAAATTGGGAGGAATTCTGTTCTTATGAAGATTGTAGACGGTCACCAGACCAGAATGATTTGGGGCAATGGGCTTGGGACCACATTTATAGGATATTAGCCACACCCGGAGTGGCCAGTGCCCTCGGGAAGGTTCTACCGGGGGGACATTAATCGAACTATTCGACTTGGGGCAATATGGGTATCAAAATTCATGGTTTTTTAAACTGGTAATGAAAATTGCCATTTTGACTGGATTGGCCACACCCGGAGTGGCCAGTGCCCTCGGGGAGGTTCTACCGGGGGGACATTAATCGAACTATTCGACTTGGGGCAATATGGGTATCAAAATTCATGGTTTTTTAAACTGGTAATGAAAATTGCCATTTTGACTGGATTGGCCACACCCGGAGTGGCCAGTGCCCTCGGGGAGGTTCTACCGGGGGACATTAATCGAACTATTCGACTTGGGGCAATATGGGTATCAAAATTCATGATTTTGAAACTGGTAATGAAAATGGCCATTTTGACTGGATTGGCCACACCCGGAGTGGCCAGTGCCCTCGGGGAGGTTCTACCGGGGGGACATTAATCGAACCGTACGACTTGGGGCAATATGGGTATCAAAATTCATGGTTTTTTAAACTGGTAATGAAAATTGCCATTTTGACTGGATTGGCCACACCCGGAGTGGCCAGTGCCCTCGGGGAGGTTCTACCGGGGGGACATTAATCGAACTATTCGACTTGGGGCAATATGGGTATCAAAATTCATGATTTTTGAAACTGGTAATGAAAATGGCCATTTTGACTGGATTGGCCACACCCGGAGTGGCCAGTGCCCTCGGGGAGGTTCTACCGGGGGGACATTAATCGAACCGTACGACTTGGGGCAATATGGGTATCAAAATTCATGGTTTTTTAAACTGGTAATGAAAATTGCCATTTTGACTGGATTGGCCACACCCGGAGTGGCCAGTGCCCTCGGGGAGGTTCTACCGGGGGGACATTAATCGAACTATTCGACTTGGGGCAATATGGGTATCAAAATTCATGGTTTTTAAAACTGGTAATGAAAATGGCCATTTTGACTGGATTGGCCACACCCGGAGTGGCCAGTGCCCTCGGGAAGGTTCTACCGGGGGGACATTAATCGAACCATACGACTTGGGGCAATATGGGTATCAAAATTCATGGTTTTTGAAACTGGTATTGAAAATGACCATTTTGACCGGATTGGCCACACCCGGAGTGGCCATTGTCTTGGAGGAAGGTCTTCCCGGGGGGACATTAATCGAACTATTCGACTTGGGGCAATATGGGTATCAAAATTCATGGTTTTTGATACTGGACATGAAAATTACCATTTTGATTGGACATTTTCCGAACCATACTTGTTTTGGCAATTTATTTCCACAGAGGTGCCAAAGATTGAAAACATTTTATAGGAATAAATTATTTAGGATTAAATACATAGGCAATGTTTTAAAAATATAAAATAAAATAGAATATTTTTAGGAGTTTTGTACAAAGTTCTTTGTCATATTGGTCATGTAGAACATAACCACCTGCACCTTTTTTTAGGTCAAAATCCATCTATATATCCATCATCTATATTTTCATGTTGACTCAATCATACATGGAGATCAAGTAATAAATTAAAATCATCTTCATCCTTCCTCAACCTCTAAAAAATGTCGTCTCAAGTATCAATCGAAAATTCAGAAAATCGTTTCAAACTCGCTTGAAGTTTGCCCAAAATTCGTGATTGAATTTTTAACGAGTCCAACATTTCTCAATTTACATCATAATTCCATGCAAATTTTGCGATGTCGTTGTTCAACTCTCAAAAAACCTCCAACCAAGCCATCTCTCAATCAGCCTCCGGATCGCTCAGGTGTGCAAGCCGGTGTGACACCCCACCCTGGGTATGATGTCTTTCGTAATTTTTACGAGATTATTTTTTCTGAAGTGAAAAATTCATTTTAAATGCAAATGTGTATACGCGCGTACGTACCCCCCTCGAGAGGGTAATCCAACACTGGCGTCCACCTGCGCGAGAGTCATCAATTTTTTTCCGGTCCGGGCAAGAATCAATATTTCGAGCAGGAGTAGCAGAGGTGTAGCAGGGGTCTTCGTGGAGTGGTGGCGGATCGGCCGAATTAAAGCGGAAATTTATATGCATTTAGATGACCATTTATTACCATTAACTTCGCGCGGAAGAACTGCTTTTTCGAGAGTAAATAGGGAATTAATTCAGGCGAGGTTCACGGGGCCGACCAGAAAAAGGTGGTGGCGCGAAGAGGCCTCATTAGTCGCTGACAAATGGTTATTGAAAAATGTGCTCGTACGGTCCTGAAGATTTGGGTGTTTTTCGGGGTTAAAATAGATAAATTATTCCAATATTTTGGACATTCCGGATCGAAGTGGTCCGATAGCGCACCAGCATTCGAATGGGGGATGCCGGCAGGGTCTCAGTGGAACGACGCGTGCTCCCGGAGTTTCCAAGAATTCCTGAATTTGGAGTAGTTTTAAAAGGGGAGACTGAGGTGATCTTAAAAATTGTATTTCAGCATAATAACTGTTGAGACTTTTGTAGAGATTCACAAAGTGTCGTCAAAGTGAAAGCGCAGTACATTCGAAAGGGTCATAATTTGTGCCTTGCATTGTAGCTGTCAACTTTGTCTGCCAAACGGATTGTCATTCATCATGCGGTGCACACATTCACTTATTCATCAAATTGTCTCATAATCATTTCAAGCATTTATCAATCTTCATCTCACAAACCACCTGTCGCCTGATAACAAACACCACAGCTACAGCACATAAGCCACAATGCAAACTTCCCAATCATTTCGCGCAGCAATTTCTGTGATGAGCCCCGCAGGTGTGCACTTGATCGTGTTAGATAAGCGCCATCACACAGGCCAAATTGTCATTCAGCGCAGGTCCCGGTAGTGTCCTCATGCCGGAGCCGCAGGTCTTCACAGCTGGAGCTGTGACAGATTTCAAATAAATTATCTCCAGCCGTACACATTCTTCCCAGCGGGAGGTTGCATTATTTGTTCTGAAGTTGACTGCTGGCTGGGGCCTCTTCAACGCCAGCAGCATCGAACGGGCAATGTTTGGCAAAAGGTGGGGGATTCTCTGGATAATATTCGATATTGAATTTTACTGCTTTGACTGTTGGTATTTTCTCTATTTTAAATGATATTTCAATCAAAATTTTACAAATCATAAACTTTAAGGAGTCCAAAACAGGAATCTTCAGCTACTTTTTAACTTGACCCACTCAGATTTCAATAAAACTTTGTAGACATGTTATCCAGCCATTTTGGAGCAAGTTGCACTCGAGAATGACATTTGATTAGGGCGTTATTTAAAAAATGTATTTCGTAATTTTCATATTGCTGTAACTCGACGCCTTTGCATCGTATCAAAAAGTGTTCATAGGCATACTTGTAGGAAATTTTACGGGCTTACTGAAAAAATACAATATTTCAATAATTAATCTGAAATGGCCTCACATTTTTATTTGATTGTGATAATCAGAAACATTTTTTTTCGATTTTTAGGATTATATTTTAAGGTTTTATATAAATCGGCTTTTGTATTTTTTTGTATTCGGATGGAACTTTTTCCATGCATTCCTATGAGAAAAGAAGCAGTTTTGCATCATTATTTTTTCCATACAAGTCTTCATACAATTTTGAGTCATACAAAATGGTTATGTAAATGTATGTAATTCTGTATCTTAAGATGGGATTTTCAGATCGATTTGGTGTCTTCGGCAAAATTGTTGGTTATGATTAGGACTTTTCGGAAAAGTAGGTGCACTAATATTTTTTAAATATTACTCTTTATTACTAACAGTTAAATTCCATTTTTTTTTATTTTCGAAATTGATTTGTTTTGGGAGACTATAAAGACATCTTCTGAGCCATAGTACGTGATGGTGTAAAATCTGGTTTAGAAAACATTATTTTTTGAAAAAATGTGTTTTTTGAACACATAAAAAACCTGAACAAAAAAAAATAAAATCATTTTGGAAGCAACATCGAATTTGCAATCGAAAAGTTTTTTTTTATATAAAATGAACCATTTTCATGTTATAACTACTTTAAGGTAAACATTTTCGTTTTCTTTCCGTTTTTTGGCATTTAAATAAAACTTCTTGAAAGAAAAGCAACTCTGTAAAAACATTTTAGGTCGACAAAATTTCCATCAACATTTTCTTTGAGTTTTCGAAAATTAGGCAATTAGTTTTTGAGATAGAGCCTCACAAAGAATTCGGTTCGATGAAAGTGTGTTTTTATAAATGTTTGCCTGTAAATTATAATTGACTATATCTCGGAAACTATTGGTCCGATTTTCTATTTAAAAAAATCAAAACTTTTGCTAAATTTTCAGATTTTTTTTAATTTTAAGTTCAAGTTTTTTTTTTAAAGGTCTACAAATGGATAATTTTCACAAATTCATACATAGCTCAGACATGATTTTACAAATTTAGATCAAAGTAGATCAAATTTTATTTCAAATGTGAAAACTTTTGATTCGTGCTTCGAATTCATTTTGAAATGAAAAAAAGAAATCGATATTTTTAAATTAAAAAAACTAGTTTTGATGAATTTCAAATAAAATTTCAACTTTTTATTAATTTAATTTATGTATACTTTTTTTGTAAGTTTGTTTGTTTATAAAGTTAGCTAACTTTATGACAACGATGATTTTTCTTATAAACCATACAATCAGCAACCTTAGTAAGGGTACATTAGGCTTAACAATAAAATTTGCTTACTTTAAATCTGATTTTAACAAGACAAACTTTAACTATTGAAAACCTTGTTTAAAAAAGTCCTTGGACCTTGTGAGGCCCACCCAAGTACATGTTTTAAAAATAACAAACTTGAGACCTTACTAGTTGAAAAACATTTCAAAAATAATTTTAAATCTGGGTTACTCAAAAATCATTTATAAAAATAATTATCATTTTTTCCTACCAATAAAAGTGAATAAGTGAAACTGTTTGATCAAATATTTCTTATATTTCTTCGATTTCAACAAAGTTTAAAAATGTGTCACATTTATAAGTGAAATACTATAATTTGTATAATGCGCTATATTATTATGTAAAATTTGTATGAAAGGGACATTGCTCATTTAAAAGGAAATTTTAAATATTTTCTGAGATAAAACTACAATTTTATTGACAGGAAGTTTCTATATAATTCAAGATTTTTAACTGTATGACTTTAGCTTTTTAAAGTTATCAGTAAAATTTAAATTCCTCTCAAAAATTCTAAAAATTTGTTGAGACATATTGCATGAAATTGTATAATTGTTGAAAGGTTCAAATTTGATTTTGTTGAATTACTTCACATTAGGTTGAAAAGTCAATTGTCACTACACCTACACATTTTTTAAATTTAAATTGCACATTTTTCTGAAGCTCAATCCCATATGCATCATTTATTTTTTTGCTGTACTGTGACTCCGACTAAGATATCAGCTTATTTTGCTTTGGCTATAGGGTTCTCAGAATTTGAAGACTTGGACACTGGCCTTTTATATTTTACAGATTTCAACTCCGACTTATGCTTCCTAAAACGACAAGTCTATACCGATCCATTTGTTCAATATCTCTCACAGTGAGTATTCTCTTGATATTTTTTTATGAAAATTCTTCCATCTCTGCGTGAAATTTTTACAAATAAGGGAAATTGTTGTAATATTTTTAATTTTTTCATTTTATTCTGGTGAACCAAATCTTGTTTTTAAATTTACTTTGATAAATGAAAAAAAAAAACTGTTGATGATTTGCAAAGAATTCTCTCAACACGGACGACTTCTCG
This sequence comes from Culex quinquefasciatus, assembly GCF_015732765.1. Lineage (NCBI taxonomy): Eukaryota > Metazoa > Arthropoda > Insecta > Diptera > Culicidae > Culex > Culex quinquefasciatus. The sequence continues at coordinate 66,115,215 of NC_051862.1, forward strand.
GAATGACACTGACTGCTCAATAGAGCGAGCGCCACAGCAAGGTGCTGCCCGACAAACGATGCTCATCACGAACTGACCAGCATCCGGTGGGCCCGACTCAAAGGATCCCCACTCCGAAGAAAAAGAAGAAGACTCCCCACATTCGTAATCTAATTATAAACCACGCCACGAGTTCGAATCAGAGCATCCAAACGGGTTCTGGCCATCGACTCCCTGGTAGGAGTTCTCTCTCTGCGCGCCACTACTGTGAAAGCTCCGTTAAAATTCGACGCGCCGTAATGACTCATTCATCTTGGACGCGATTGGTGGTGACTTCATTAACACGTAGACGAGATGTTTTTCCCGCGTCGGGGCCGTCTTCCGGCCCCGTCCGAGCCACTGTGGGGAGTGGACGGACACCCGTTGGAATTCCCTCTGTGGCTTTGAAAGTATCACAACACGCAGTCTCCGGTCGTACGCGTTGCTATTTGGGAAATTTGAATAACCATTAAGATCGACACTGCTGGTGCGGTATGGATGCCCGGCAGCTGTGGGGACCTTGGATGGGCTTGATGATAGTGAAGTTTGGGATATCTTAAGCAGAGGCAGAAATCTAAAGCAATAATAAGGTTCAACAAGATGCACTTCTTACGCCCTACCAACCTAGTAAGCCTTCTCACCCTCCTAGTTAATGATGGGTTAGCTTATTAGCCTTTTCCAAACGGCAACTGGGTCTATGCAACACTATACCCTCATTGTGCGGGTAATAAGACTCCGACCCATCGATGTGTGAAAACCCGGCGAACCTCTGGTATTAAACTCCACCGAGCTCTGTTCGAGGTATGAAAATTACCCGTTGCATCGCCACCAGTCCCAATTCAAATCTACCAACCGCGCTGAGAATCTGAGTACGCCGGGGATCAAAAGTGGCAGCCCGCAAATGTGTTGTGTGGGGAGGAAGCTCAATATGTGTAGGGAAGTCACGACTTGGCCGGCGCATTTGGTCTGAAAATGATATAGAAATTAACTAATTTCGGTCATAGATTAATGGCCGGAGTGGCCGACACCACTGACGTAGGTTGGAGTGTGGCCAAGGTGAGCTGGGAGAGGAAGGATCGGATCAAGTGTGATCAAAGATGCAACCGGTTGGTGAATCGGTTTGATTGGTTTATGATTGCCTTATTTTATAATGGCGAGAAGTCGTGGATGACCTTCGGGGAGGCTCCGATGTTTGTGTGATAGGGTGATGAGCAGGGCTAGAAATCGAAATTTCGCGGCATACAAAACAATAAACATCACACTTTTGTCATCCTGCAAAACTTTTTTAAATTAAATAGAAAATGTTTGTTTTGAAACTTAAATTTACTGTTATTGTACTCCAAGGTTAGGAACAATGCAAATAGATTATTTTTACCACAATATTTCTAATTAAAATTATTTTAGATATTTTAGGATATCTGAGGATATTGTTGATTGTAGACAAACTATACTGAAATTTTATCAGTGGAAATTGCACTTATCAATGCTAAAAATTAAATGTTATTGACAATTCAGTAAGGCTAGCCTGATTTTTATTCAAAATGTTTGTCTCTCAGCCCTGGTCAAGTCCAGGGTGGTCAAATTAAACATTAAACATGATTCCTAAAAAGTTAAATACATAAAGTATTCATCACATTATAAATTTTATAATTTTATTATTTATAAATTATAATAGTTATAATTATTTAACGTATAATTTTCCAAATATGTGGTCTCAATTATCAAAATTTATAAAGGGGCCAAAAACGCTATTAAAGATGAAAAAAAAAGTTGTGAAATGTATTCTTAATAGTAAGTATAATCCACTGTATTTTTTTCTAAATTTCTATCAAAGTATATTAATCTGTCCCCTTATTTCTATGGAAAAAAGTTAAAATTGGGAACGAAAACTTCAAACAAATTAGCATTGGCCTAATTTAAAAGACAACAGTTAGAAGCAAATCTAAAAAAAAATCCAAAATGTTGAAATTGTTGAAATAAAAGCGAAGTAGTTCTCTTCGCTTTCCAAAATCAACTTTTCATTGTATTTTATTATCATTTCCATTTATTTGCTATTTTAAAAGAAGCAATTTTGCATCATTAGTTTTTCCATACAAGTCTCCATACAATTTTAAGGGCTGGTGCTGGAAGAAGAAATTTTCTTCTTCTTCCCTCTCTCCCATATGTCTTCCAAAAATTTCGGGGGGGGGGGCTTCAGCCCGAAGCCCACCCCCCTGGCTACGGGCCTGAGATGAAAGAATTTTTAAATTTTTTTTGGTAAGATATTCTATATTTTAACGATTGTTGCTAAAATACAGCCAATGTCAGACACGCAATCTGAAACAATGTATTTTTCTTAGATTCTTAAAAAAAATATAAAAATTGAAATTACAAGCCTAGCTTTCAACATTTGGATGAAAAAAGTGTTTCAAAATGCATTTTACAGGCGTACAGTTGCTTTCCAATCATTAGTTTTGAAAATATCGAAGTATTGACGTAATTTTTTTTTTCGCAAAAAAAAACTTTTTGTGGGACTGTACATTGGCATTTCATGAAAATTCAAAATGTTTTCAAAGGAGTTCAAACATGCTAAATATGATTGTAAACGCGGGAAAATGCATTTTATCTGGTTTTCAGTTGATTAAACTTTAATTTTCATTAAAATTTTGAAGTTTTTTGAAAAAATATTATTTTTCCCCCTGATTATTCAGGCCAACTTTGAAGGGGACGACGACATAAACTTTGAAAAATATTTGCAACGGCCTTACGTCTTTTTTTAAACAGCAATTCAAAGAATTTTCAACTTTCTATAAACAAAATATTACACAAACCAACAGGAAATGGACAAAAGTTACTGCGGATTCTCAGCTCAGGACAAAGCATCACGTTCTTTTCTATTTATATTTTTCTTTTTTGTGAGTTTATTTGGCATTTCCAGAACTTTCTAAGTTATGCTTCCCATCAAATGAGAAAGTGTAGGTAAAAAACATGGTCAGCGTTATCGAATATAATGCGATTTTGTCATTATTTAAAATTATCATGAGATTTTCAAAATAAAGAAATTGAAGATCTCATAATACTCTAGTCACTCTGAATGTTGAGTAAATCGTGCGATTTGACTCTAGGACATGTGTTGCACAACGGGTGATGGGATGATGTACTCGCTGCTGGAAGGTCAACCCGCGATATCCACGCTGTGCACCGTGTCAAATTGAGCATTGCTGCCATAATTTAGCCGCTTTCGACGGGGACCATCCCTTGCCATAAATTATGAACTCATACCGAAAAAAAATCTGCATACACCGAGGTCCTACATGCGTAAAAATCATCTCCAAAAAATTGTGTATATATCTTGTAAAAGTCATTCAATTCAATAACGACTGCTACGGCATCGTTAACGCCAGCCAATGGGTTCATAAATATCCTCGGATGGCGCAACGACCAGCCGATGAAAATGAGAATTAATGGCCAAAAGTGCAACGCTTCTGGAAAGTTTTGGTGGTCACAAACGGTTTTTTTTGTTGTCTGTCGTTATCGGGATGAGGCCCCCCCGGAAGAAAGTTTAAAGAGGCCTACGTTGCCTAAAATATTGCACTAATTATGATGGTTTAATGAATTTTAATCAATGTACACAAGGAAAAAAAGAGGGTTTTTTTTTTCGTTTGAGGGAAGGGCCTTAACAGATTAAACGCCCTGAAGGGAGGAACCCATAGCTTTTGGTGGGCCCTTCGAAGAAGGAAGGCCATCCGATGAGGTATTTATGACATGATGCGTTGCGTGCAGACTAATGAAGCGACCCGCAATTAAGATCAAACATTGGGGTTAATTTGGTCGGAAAGGATGGGCGCTCTCACTTGGGGTTAAATCATCGCGTTTCTTCCCTGGGGGGTAGACGTAAATTACGCATTGATTGGTCTGATGAGACATGAGACATGTTCAGAAGAGGGTTTATAAAATTCGGAAAGTGACATCTTATTTGAATATGAAGAGCTCAAAATTTTCTACTACCATTTTTGTTTAAAACATTGACCTAATTGAACATATTAAGTACACGGAGAAAAAATAGTTCCCAAAACTGTGAAAAAGCACTCATGAAATTCGGAATCAGGAGAAAAGTGTTCAAATTGCATGGTACGATTTTCAAAAACGTAGCATAGGAAGAGAACACTTTGTTCGTAATGTTCGAAATTTCATGAACATTTTTTGTTCACGATTTTGGGAACTCTTTTTTCTCCGTGTACAAACAAAAAAATATTTCCGAATGTTACATCATTTATGATGTAACTCTTTTGGAAGTCATTAAAACATTTAAATTGAAATGCAATTTGATGTAAATTTGCAACCAATTATACGTAAAAACATGATTTTACGTGTGATTTAACCGTTTACGTCGAATCTCAAGTTTACATCAACTAAGTTTAATTTTTTATCTTTTCTGTGTCGAGTAAATTCACATTCTGTGTAGGTACTCCTTCAAGTTTCCCAAATTCCAGGTGATATCTTAGGGTTCAACACCATTCTAATTGTAATAACCTAATCAGGCCCGTAACAAGCTCTAGTTTGAAAAACTCAATGAGGAAGGCAAAACTCAAACCTACAATCACACCTCATAGCACCTGAACTCAACCTTGGCAGAAAACAGAACACATAATAATTACTGTTTATTTTCGGGTGGAGACTCTGCTCCAAATCCCGCGCGGCCTAGTGCTCCGGGCAACTCTCGCAGCTAGGCTAGCCCCAACAGGTGAATTTCCGCCGCGCAAGGGCTCTCATTAAAGGCCATGAAATTTATCACAATCATTTATTAGCCTTTTTTTTCGCGAGCCTTAGCCTCTAATGAGTGCGCACGCTCGGACAGTGCCACTTAATCTGCGCGGTCCGGATGCTGGGGACGGATTGGACTGTGGAGGTCCACGATGACCACAACTGAGTGGATTGTGGTTGGTCATCAGGTGGATCGATGTTGTCGTACGGGATTGGTCAGGTGTTGAAGTGATGAGGGGATTAACCGTAACGTAGATATAGTTTGAATTACGTTATTTGTACATGTTGAACTTCTTTTTTTTTACCAAATTCTAAAATCCCCAAAAAATTAGACTTTTACTCTTAAACTCTTAAATCAAAAATCAAATTATTCGCTCTACAGCATTGCCTTGGCGTTCTCGATTACGAGATTCCTACTCGAAACTAGGTGTCCGAAGGCTTGATTGTTGAGGCAATTGCAAACCTCTTTTTACACCTTAGCTTCCATCCACCCCAGGATTCGAACTGACGACCTTTGGATTGTTAGTCCAACTGCCTACCAGCGACTCCACCGAGACAGGACCCAGGGAGACGACTCCTACACACCTGGACTGAGCTAACGACCTAACCTTTTAGGTTAGTCCGGGGCCAACATTTACTTCCCTTCCGACGGAAGGCGTGATCAGACAAATCTCGTCTCGAAAAATGCCAGCGGAACCGTCTGGGATCGAACCCAGGCCGACTGGGTGAGAGGCAACCACGCTTACCCCTACACCACGGTCCCGGCACTCTTACTTAAACTCTTACTAACTCTTAAATATAAGATATTGTTTGAAAAATGTGTGTTTCCAAACGACAAATCATGTTAAAAGAATTTTTAAAATTAGTTTTAAAGACTCAAATTGAAATTAAACTCCACTTTACGGTATCAGCTGATCCGTATACCTCCAGGCTGACCAGTAACTACCACCAGCACCGCGCAAACCTAGCGCTTCTGCTACTACCGACTGCGACTGACTGCTAAGGTGCAAATAAGTACCCCCGAGACTTGCCATTAGTTAAGCCGCTTATTAGCGTTGTTATTTTGACTGGTGGCTCTCGCATTGTACACATTAGAGTGGCCACTTCTTTTGCATGAGACCTGAGCGTCGTCGTCGTCGAGCAATCCACTTCTCATCTGCTGCTGTTGATCCCCAAGGTGGTACTGTTTCAAAACCTGTTGGACCCGGAGAAGCGACCCACCACCACGTGAGTGATACCCAGGCTACCGAAACAAAACACACACACACACGCGATGTCTCGAGGATCATCTCGGGCTGAAGAAGATTCTTGTGCCCCAAGTGAGGACTCTTCACAGGGTTGATACTTGACTCGAGACTCGGTGCAGCGGCAGCAAGTGCGCGGATAAATTATGCATAATGAGATTGCATTTACGATCACGAGCTCCCCCCGCTCGGAACAGCAGAGTACGCGACTTCCCAGAGATTTGGATTTGGAAGGGTTACCAGATGCACGAGTTAATACTCGAACTCCCAAAGTAACAATCTGGCAACCCAGCCGTTCAAGTTAGCCCAGTTAGGCCAAGAGTGGCAAACGTGAACTGCTTCTAGCAGAGGTAGACCTTCACGATGTGTGTACTGCTACTAGCGCTGCAGTACAGTAGGAATCTTTACAATCGTCATCGTTTTGTGCCTTCATTGTAATGGGATTAATCTCATTTCCGACCTCCTCCGGCAAGTTTTGCTGTTGATGCTCCGTTGATCGTGTTGATACATGCACGTCAGTCAGTAGCCGGGGTGCTTTATGACGATCATCAATGTTCTCAACGCGGACAGCTTATCGCTCATTTGCTGCCGGTTACCTCCGTAGCTGGTTCGACTGGGTACAGTACAAAACTAGAGAGAGAGAGAGGTGACAGTCAAGGTATTCGACGAGTGATCCATTTTGTGAAGGACGTGTGAACCGTTGACGTGTCGGAGATTTGCACCCGTCGAATGGAGAAGCTTCATTAATCATCACCTTAGACTGCCCCCGGTTCAGCGGAAGGCGAAAGTTGATATTTGTTGGATGTTTTTTTTTTCTCTAAAGATTGTTTAGAATAGACCAAGTTCAGTGCTGAAGGAACGAATCGCAAGAAATCGTTACCGTTTCAAATGTTTTGTAAACAAAGTAAGGATTAGATCATTTATCATGCGATCATTAATCTTGTCATGGATTCCACTGGGCGCAATTTGCTGAACAAATATGTTGCTAATGCCGTTCAGCTTGTGCAATTCTACTCTTATCATCAATTGAATTAATAATTTCAACATAATTCCAAAATTAAGACCTTCTACACCTTACCGACTTCAACCTGAACACTTCAACCACAACATTGTGTTCCCACAAAATTTCCGCCGAAAAACAACGATCCTGATTGATGGACAATTAACGCGAAAAGCAAACTGCGAAGCCGCACCACTCTTCTCGCGACTACGAGGCGGTCAATTTGAAGGTGTCGGATTGATTTCAAATTCATCATTTTGTGACGGGTGCAGGCGAGCGGAGACCGGCCCACTGCTGTCGGGCTACCAAGATGCGCGAGTGGTCAACACCTTTCCCCGTGAACGGTGTCTGGGAACCGGGTATCGATGATGCGCAGTGAGTTTGTTTAATTTATATGTTAATTTCTTTTGGCGCCTCGGCCTGTCAGGGTTGATTAGGGACGATGTGAAGTGATACGCGGTTGCGCCGTAATTAAAAGTGACCTGCTGAAAAGGGCAGTTGGCAGATTTTTGATTGCGCTTGTTTAATTGCGTGCAGTTGTTTTTGACAAGAGGTTTTGAAAGAGTAGCTACTGGAAAGAAGAACTTAAAAATTAAAAAAAGGCCTCATGCCTCAATCAAAAAAAGTCACGAGCAAGACAGTAAAACAACACATCTACTACGTCAAGAACATCAAAATTTGTGTAACAGGCCTTTAAAGCAAGGTTTAATTTGAAAATTGCAAATATTGTTATTTCACTGATTGATTCGTTTTGTACTTTTCAATCGGACAGAAATATGTAGAACTATTGTAATTGAATAAAATGGGCTTTCTGGATGCCACTCAGAAAAAAAAACATTTTCTTAAAAAAATATTTTGTGGCTGGGATTCGACATAAGTGTTGTGGCTTTAAAAAGTCATTTGAAAAGTACTCTTTTACAGACCAGAATCGATTATTCAAAGTTATTTTAAAACTTCGGATAAGTAAACAAATCTTGGAAAAAATTGTTTTCATGTTTTTTTTATTTCTCACTTTTAAAAACAAGTTTCCCTCATTTTAGTTGGATTTGAGTGGTTGGTTGCCTGTCACATTACCAAATGCATTTTCTCAATTTATAATTTTATCCAAAAAATTGTAAAGTACATTCAGTTTGCAAATTTGATTTAGCTTTTTTCATTGGTGGCTCTTACGTTATTTTGAAAAGCAATCATGACTTAACTTGGATAAAGTTTAATCATGATAAAATAAAAGTGCATTTTTTTAATCAAGGGAATTCCTCAACCATTTAGAATATGAATTTAAAGAAAAGACCTGAGCCGAAATCTGAAATCAGTCGATTTAATGGCATTTTAATAATTTCCCAAGGGGCTTCCCCTATGATCGAAGAAGCCATTGTGCATCTTCAGTTTGTATCAAAAATCAAGAATGACATTTAAAAAAGGTCTTATCATGTTTTTTGGCCCTTCCATAAATTTAAAATTTAAAAATATTTGTTTTGAAGAAATCAAAAAGTTTCATGAATGATAACTTTTACTGATAATCTGGGATATTGGAATTCAAAAAAATGAGTGCTGTTTATGTGACACTTAACAAACTTAAATTTAAATATTTTAGGGACCGTATTAACGTAATTGTATATGACCCTAACTGTATCTTAGGAACGAAAAGACAAATTTTAAAATTTGTTTGACAAATTTTCTATGCTTTCTATAAAACTTTTGAGCAAAATGGCACTCACGGGCATTTTTTTTTTCAAATCGATTTTTTTTATTTTCTCAATGAACATGATTTTGAATCGGAACACGAAATGGACAATTTTTCACTAGTAGAAAGTTAAATAAGTTTATAAATAATAAATAATACGTGTTTTTGAAACACAATTAAAAAAAAATTCAAATTTATAGGCAATTTCAGTTGAACACATTTCATGTAAAATCTGAAAACTTGTGATTCGTGCTTCGAATTCAGGATAAAATGCAATATAAATCGATAATTTTATAAACAAATCTAATTTGAACAAATTTTAGGCAAAATTCCGACTTTTTAACAATTTTACCTAAAATTTAAATGTATTTTGCTTAAAAGCTTATAAATTTAGGTAACTAAATATAAACATTGATTTTTTTCTTAAAAATTATATCAGCTACTTAAGTGATGGTACATTCAACGTACAAATAAAGTTTGAACATCTTAAATATGATTTTAACAAGAAATACTAAGACTATCAGAGTCATCCCGGAATTTAAACTAAGAATGTTTAACGTAACTGTTAGGAGCGGCCGTGGCTGACTGGTTACGGTGTTCGCTTTGTAAGCGAATGGTCCTGGGTTCGATTCCCATCTGCTCCCAACGAGAAAGTATAGGAATTATAAATCTTGAAACTCTGAACATGACGAAAAATCAAACTCACTCGAGTCGGGGTTCGATCCCCCGTCCTTTGGATTAGTAAGCAAAAATGCTAACCACTAGGCCATCACGGCTTGGTGAGCTATGACTGGAATTAGGAATACTGTTACTATCAACTATATACGCGCTGGGTCCTTGTCCATTTGACAAGGGTTCGGAAGTTCTAAATATCGTTTGAACCCGATTGGTGCAAACGTTCTTCAGGGCGGGGCTTGTCGATAAAGCTGAAGTACCTCGCGCTCGGCTAGCCAGCGTAGAAATGGGTCACTGAAGCTCGGCAGAGCTAACACCTTCCAAATGCCTATGCGAGTTATTTGCATGTATAGAATGTAGATCTAAAAATACATGGAAACAACTCAATTTGTAAGAAGTGACCGCGTGGTTCCGTTTGGTTGGTTGCACACACACACACACACAGAATGTTTAACGTAACTGTTTTTTAAACAATATTAAAATAACTTTTTTTTTTCCAAAATAGTGCTTGGCCTTTGTGTAACCTACCCCAGTACATTTTTTAAAAATAATAATCTTGAGAAAAACCTTACCTGTTGGAAAATATTCCACAAAAAAAATGAAATCCTATCAAAGTCAGTTAACGGTAACTAAAAAATGGTAAACTTTTCAATTGCGAATTAAATTTTTTCATAAAAATAAAAAATAAAGTTGCTTAAAAATTGTTTTTGTTTGAAATTCAGTTTCTTTGGAAAAAAATCAATACTCTTCAAAATGTCATAATTGGAAACATTTTTGCACATGTATGCTTCTCTGTTGCTCAAAAGCTGCCTTTTTGTCACAAAATTTTGAAAATCTTATAAGATGGATTTTGGGAAATGTAAATTTGTTTGACATTGATAATCTGAGAATTTAAAAATTCAGTGCCGAAAAGACCAACTTTTATAGGAAATTTTCTAAGCTTTCGAATAAATTTATTTGGAAATTGGCACTCATGGGCACATTTTTTTTTAAATCGGAAAAAAATGTTTGATCTAACTTTGATCTAACTCACAAATGGTCAACTTTTCCACCGCAAATTCCCTTTTTATAAAAAAGCTACAATTTTTTTTAATTTAGTTTCTCAAAAGAACATAATTCTTGAAGAAGTCATAACCATGTGGCAATTTTTTTTGCACATGCTTCTCTGTTAGCTCAAAAGATGCCTTATTGTCACACATTTTTAAAATCCATTTTATAAGATTTTGAGAATTCAAGATTCAGTGATTAAAAGTTCAATTAAAATGAGTTTTTTTTAGAGTGCAACTAAGGCTGGTAAAAATATTTTTCAAAGTTTTTGAATATTTATATAACATTTTTGTTTGGACAGCTGCCAAAATGATATGGGCAAACCAATGACTTCTTTGGTCATAGGGAATCCTCAAGGAAAGATTAAGTCAAAAAAAGAACCCATTTTAAGTTCTGGTGGAGATAGTAGCTTATCTGCATATAAATTTGAATAAATTAAAACAATTTGCTAGAAATAACATAAATTATATACTGTTTTTGACGATCGGAAATTGTTGGCCGTTGGCGATTCTCATTGTAGACCAGTAGTGTTGATTCTCCACTTTTTTAAAAGGATGAGGGACATTTTCGTCGGTAACTCGAACAATATTTACCTGAAAAATCCTTTGGTATTGAAACATACATTTTGATAGCATAAATTAACTATTCTGATATGGATAATAAATCTGCTTCGAATTAATTTACTGAACATGACTGACATGAGATCCTTTTCAAAGAATGCTTCTTCGATATTGATTGTCTTCAAGATATTACAAGGTAACTTATCCTGCAGCTACCACAGTATCCGTTACACCCGGAGTCAATGGCACTCCCCGAACAAGTTTGTCAGCCCCGAACAAGTCAGTCACTCAGTCAGTCAGTCAGTAGGTTGAAAAACATTAATTGGTTTACGCCTTCCGTTTTACTGCTACCCCACCAGAAGAGGACTCCCTCATATATGCACTTTGCAAGTCCGAGTTATTTTATTGCCACAGTTGTTTTTCGTTGCCGTCTTGGCCGTCTTCAGGAATCATTCACCCCACTCTGCGAGAGGAGACACTCCGCGGACAATGAGGGAAGTTGATCCGCATCTCCCCCGGTGACTGATGGGGTGTCGTTTCTCGCCGTGTGTGCTCCTTTTGCCGGGGGTACGACCGCGAAACAACGGCAAAATGTCGAAAATTTCAACTCGCGTTGGACGTGTGGAGCCTGCGTCCGATGAAATGAGCAAGATAATTTACTTACGTAAGGACGTGCACTCATTTGTACCCCTGGAGGCATCTCCGAGAAGGTTTCGGCTGATGCTGCAAGTTTCGAATTTCTCTCGGATGGTCAGGTCGTCGCGCGGATCAACCCAACTCAACAATGACAGTTCAAATTATTTGGCCCCTGTGTGTGTGTTGTCGGCGACGACGATAAGGTGCGTGATGAAATCCGACTTAACGGGGACCGCGCTCCGACAATGACTCTATAGAGAGGTTGGTGTTTCAAGAGTGTCAACCCGAACATGACCGCCGAAATGTGCGGTAAAATTTATTCAAATCGTGAACCTGCGTAGGAGTAAACTGCTTCTTCGCTTCAACAAACAGCGTACACAAAAGTCCGCCAGTTTTTCGGCAGCTTTCTTCAGTCGTAAGGCACCAAGAGTGTGGAGATAATTTTGATCGAGAGCATCGTAAATTAGCGGTCAGTGGAGTTGGATGCTGGAGTGCCCCGGGGGCACCTCTGCAAACAACAGGTAAACGACTTTATTTTTATCTTGATGGCCGGACGAGCCGCCGTTGGGGCGTTGATGAAGTGTAGCGTGGATGGATGGGGACCGGCTATGATCTGGAGGTGGACTCTGTTGACCAAATGGAGAGCCGAGCGCGGTAGCGCATGTTTGTGCATAATTTTCGGGTGCGTAAATGTTGAGAGCGATCGATAGCGGATAGATTTTGTTTGGTTCATTAGTTCGATCTGCTTGTGTGGAATCAATCAGTAGCGGAAACAAGTGAAGGAAAAGATCTGTTTTTTAAGCAAGGCTTTCCGAGGTGAATCAATACGACGAGTGCTGAAAAAATCGACTTCTTGCACGAGTTTTCTGCAAACAAATGTTTCCTTCAAGATTATTGTTGGCTTGCAAAATTTAATGCAGAAACATTAAAATTCTTTCAGCCATCACATAACTCGTGGACAGCAAATTTGCTACCGCGACTACTTAAACCTTGTAATACATTTTCGAGGGAAAGCTTCCCACCAGATTTGCATGCCCAGCAGCGCCCAAAAGTTTCCAGAAAGGCCTCTACTGGCAAATAATTATTAATTACTTTGATTTTAAGCTGGTAATTCAGTAATTCATTAATTATTTTGTAATAAATGGTTATTAGAGTAATTAAAAGAAATTATTGGGTAATTAAAGCAATTCTTGAGTAATTAAAGTAATTTAGTATTTTCAAAATTGTACTTGTTTAACGAATCTTTTCAATTTTCATTTACAATCAATTCGATTTACTCTTCTAGATTTTGAGAGATGAATGTTAAAGATAAATAAACTGACTTTGTATTCAATATCATTGTTTAATCATAAAAAAGCATTAAACAAATTTCCAGTCATATATAAGATTGCAATAATGCAATGACCCAATATGTTGCTAGATAAAAAAGTTTAATTGATTCAATCTCCAAAAAGTCGTCGGAAATATTTTTCAAAGTTTGTGTCGTTATGCGTTAAACAAGAAGGAAAATCGGAAAGCTTTTCCCAAAAATAAAAGTAAAATTAGCTTAAGTTAATTCAAAATTTATCTTTCAAGATGTTTTACTTATATTATGTATATTTGGACTCATTTCAAAAATTCAAAATCGAAATTTACTTCATTTTCCTTAATATTTCGGGACAAATTGTCAATGCTAAAAATGAAACTTATCGAAATTTGCAACGATTCGAAAACAATTTTAAAACTTTTAAATCAAAACATACATTATTTAAACAGTTAAACACAGTTTTTGAAATTACTACTCAAATTTTGGAAATATTTTTTATCGTTCAAGTCCGCAGTAAAAATTGGCTTATATTCAGAAGCTGTATTTAAAATAAGCGTAAAAATCCACCTTTTCACATTTTTAATTTAACTCTTTTAAAGATTTTTATTTTATTTTGATGAAACATTGTCTATACGTTCCTTATGTACGGTACACGGAAACAAATCTGTTTTTTTTTATTGGATTTTTATCACTTAAAGTTAATTTACAAAATATCTTGTACAAAAACTATGAATTTAAAAACAAACAAACAAGAAATAAAAAAAATGAAAATCACGTTTAGATGCAAAATAAAATTAGAAATACTATTTTTTTTTAATTTCGCCGTTGCGAATTTTTTTTTATTTTTATGTTTGGCTCGAAAAATTTAGGGACCAATTTTTTTTAAAACCATTTAAAATTCTATGGAATTTGACTCACCATAACCTGAAAACAATATAAAATTCATTTCATTGATAATCATTTTGATCATGATTGAACCAATTTTAAAAATGAATTTGGGTTAAATTTCGTTGTACACTATCATAAAAAGATTTTTTTGTGCAAATTGTTTTTTTTTGTAAAAAATAAGTTTAAAAAAAACTATTGACTGCAAAATAACTGTACTGGTTTATAATGCTTTTAACAACAGTCTTTTCATTGAAATGTTCAAATCATGACAAGATTTTTTTTCTTGTTTTCCTTTCAAGTTAAAATTGTGGAAAATACTAAAATTTGTTCTCATTTCGCAACCTACGATATATCGGAAACTGTTGGCTCCATTATTAAATTATAAACTTCAAATTTTGTGAAGCATTCTGTTCTTTTTAATAAAAATAAAATTTTAAATTCACATAATCCATATTTGTAAAACAAAATTAAACTAGCACAATTTTAAACAAAAATATACACTTTCAGGATCGGACTCGAATGACTCTTGAGTTAAGTGGTCCTTAAACGCAAATAAATAAATAATATACTTTCAGTTCTTTTCTTGATTGCCATTGTGTTTTGAATTTATAGTTAAATTTTGAAAGAACTATCGGATGAGCATTAATTGCTCATTCATAATCATACTCCGTTTAGAGCCATTAAAAGAAATACTCTTATTTATTTAATATATATCAATATTTTTTATCAACGTGAAAAGTAATTAAAGTATTTAATCATTTTGACCTAGTAATTTGAGTAATTAATTGGTAGACTGGCAAATAGTAAATGCTTCTGGAAACCCTTGGCAGCGCCTTCAAAAAGTCGACCAAGTCTCTCCCCGAAAAAAGGCAAAATATGACCCTTGCGAACCCATAAATACGACTCAAAAAGTCCTTGGGCAAAGTAGCTTAAGTGTTTCGCATATTTTGGCCAAAATTTGCAAGCAAGTATCTTCTCTCGCGAGCAAAAGACAATCCGAAAATTGAAGTTTTGTTTCGGGGAACAAGGTGTGCGCGACAGATGAATCCGATTCGGGAAAATGTTTAAATTTTTAATAAAGTCATTTATCAAGCTGAGTAGCAGCGCTGCGCGGCAAACACTTTTCAGGGTAGAGACTTCAACGGGTGCACAAGCGCGAGTGCGAACCGCTGTCGATTCGGTTACGGTCAAAAGTCCTCTGGGTTTGACCAATGCGAGGTGACCTGGGTGCGATTTGGGGGAGATTTTAGGGGAGATTGGGGTTAGAAAGGCAAAAAGGTGTGTGTGTCGAGGTTGCTTGTAGCAAGTTGATAGTTGAAAATTTCCAGTTGCTTGTTTCAAGTTTCCCATCCCAACTCTCCCCTACCTCCCAGGAAGCACAACAAGAAGCTGCCAAGATGCTCTACTTAAATTTTAAATTTATGCATTATTCTTTTATTTCATTTGTGGTGGGCCCGCACACTTCTGGCCGGTCATCGCGCGTCATTCTTCACGCTTTTGGCCCGATCGAATAAGAATCGCCCCAAGAAGACGGAGGCTGGAAGCCGATGCATTGTCATCGCAAGAAGAAAAAAAATCGATAGAGAATTGCATCCTGCACACCGCCTCCCTGCGGGAGGTGCGCGGAGTACAGTTAGTTCACGGTGAATTTTTAATGATCCTGATTGAGAGCTGCCGGTCCGGCCGGGAATTACGGGCAACTTCCATTGTGTGTCCGGGTGTCCCGATTTATAATTCGACACCCCGCCAGATCGGTAGCTCAAGGGCGTGAGCGCGAAATTTGCAAGATGTTGATTTTAATTAAGACTGACGGACCACATCAATCTTGGCTTTGCGATCGAGTGCATCGGAAATCATTGACCTGCGATCGGCTTTTGAGTGGTTGGCAGGTGTGTGGATTTGGAATGGAATTTTGGCGGAGACTTTGGAATGCGACGTGGGTTGGGATTTCTGCGTGTAAGAACGGGATTATTGGACCCCGGAGTGACACTTGGTCAAGTGACAAGGTGGTTTGATTAATGGAAGGTTGCGCTTTTTGGCGAGAAACACTGTAATCTCGCGAGAGACTGCGCTTAAGTGACGAACCCACTTACGGCGTTCGATTGGTTTGACAAATTTGACGTGTTGGGATCAGCTTAAACAATACACGGTATTTATTGCTGGTAATAAAGTTAGTTGATGCATTTTTCAAAGGAGACACGATTTGCGATGCGCAAGGCACGTTTTGATAGCGCTCAAGTCAACAAGTCACAACAATATTATTAGCACGTCTAATAATCTCACGTCCGCTAGTCATACAAACTAGTTAACCAAGTCGGCACCAATAATTACACACAGCGCCCGGGCAGAAATTGAAATTCCCCTCACTAATCCAATTTGTAATATCAATCACAATTACAGAGCGAAAGGCTACCTCCCAGGGGATGCGCACAAGCGCGTCAACCAGTCGGAGTCGCTGGTCGTCACTGCGCGCCTCAGCGCATTCCAGAGCCTAGAATTCCAACGATCTCCGCAGTCGTGAGGTTCAGGACGACCTGCAACTAGCAACGACTTGAACCTGACAAATGCGCATCATTGATGGCGAGCACTGGTCATGAATACTAATCGAAAGGCCTGACTTGATCTCTGTTGTCCTTCTCCGTCGGGAACTCCGCCGAACTCCCCTGTTCAACTGGACAAATTGTCACAGATCAGCCGGAGATTGAACTGCCGGGCACTTCTAGCACCTGATGTGCAAGTTGTGGCGAGTTTGTCCCGCAGGCTGGTAAATATTTATCAAGTGCCTATTTTTGGTAGGAACACGCGCGCGCGCGCAAAGATCTGCTTCCCCCGTGCGGTCCCTTTGGTCATAACTCGCCCGGGCTGGTGGTGCGTTCAATGCAATCAAATGGTGACAATCGCGCGCCCGGGTTCAAAATTGGTTCGGACCGCCCCTTCTTCCGCGCGGGGTCCATAAACCTTGGAATCGCTACCGGGATCACCGCAAAGGCCAAAACATTATAAATTTCTACCACACACAATCAGTGTTGCCAACCCTCCCCGGGAATCCGCGGCAATGTGTTGAACATTCAGCATCCATTATGGTCCAATATAGGCTCCACCAACAGCTGCAGTGTGTGTGTGTGCGCTCTTATAATGCAATTTATGTGACACGGGAGAGCATAGACCTGCGACTTGCCTTAAAACCCCGTTCTCCAGGGCAGGGTTGGCAGCCCCAACAACAAAAGCGCGATCTCCGCCGGCTGATAAACTCTCCTTACACGTACAGATCGTAAAGCAATTTGTATTGAAGAGGCCATAAATGGAGTGACAGAAAGGGAGCCGGGATGGGATCCAAGCGAACGCCAACGGATAATAGAGCAGAGGCTTTGAACTTCGCTGTGGTCTGAAAGCGGGGTTTGTTGGGGGAAGCTGGGAAGATTGATTGGGACACCAGAGGCGGGTGACTGTTTTGCTCTGGATGTAGCGATGACAGCTTGACTACCGGGCTACCGGTTAGGGATTGAGAGTTTGAAACCATGGAGAGCTCTTGGTTGATCTGGTCTTACTTCAAGGGATTTTACAAAACCACCCAGAAGTTGAACTTTCTTCAAAGACCTTCTAGTAACGCCTGGTAACACTGTTATAATTCCACGATCTTCATCCCAATATTTCACCTTCAGCGCAGATGATTTAGGGTATATGTCCCTATTTTGGGCCTAGAACCTATATTGGGCCTATTCACTTAAATTTAGTAAATTATAGCTCAAATACCAAGATTATTTTGAAAACAACACTTGAAAAGTTTAAGCAGGACCATTTTCTACGTTACCTTGCCAAAACAAGTTGATAATTTTGATTATCTCTGCTATTAGAGCACTTTTCTTTAATGCCTTCTGATTTTTTTTCGGTTTTGACGAAACGTCGATTAGGTCGAACAGAATCGGTTTCGTTGCTTATTTGCATTGGTTCACGACACCGAGAATCTTTTTCCTTTATGCACTGACACTACAGCACTTTCAACAGTTTCCATGCATTGGAAATCTTCTTTTCCTTCCACTTTTTGGTTTCCAATCACTAAATACATAAAATTATCTAGTTATATTGTCTAAAAACTTAATTGAAATTGATTTATAAAATTATTCGGGTTGGATGCTTTTTCAGGCTACTTCGTGATGGCAGTACAAGCTAACACCAATACTAATAAAGCGAATTGTTGCCAGTTTTTTTAATGCATGGTTTTTAATTTAATTGTCAGCACATTTTACATTTTTGTTTTGTATTCGTCTTTTGTAAATTTTACACAAGTTTTATTCCATATTTTTTATTGTTTGCTTGTATTAAGTTTAAAGCCTACACTGAAAAAAAAAAAAAGTACCAAATTCCTAAATTCTAGGAATTTTGCCTCCTTTCCTTATTAAGTAATCCAAAAAACCCGATTACTAAATAAGGAAAAGTGGCAAAATTCCTAGAATTTAGGAATTTGGTACTTTTTTTTTATTTCAGTGTACAGTTTTTCCGCCATTTTCGTCAAATAAAGTCGATAAGAAAAGCTATATTTTTTGTTTTGCCTTAATAATTATAACCTCCGATTTTTTATTTATTTATTTGTAATATGTGTTTTAATACTGTTGTTTACCCAAAGTGGAGTTAAATTTTCTGTGATATTTTTGGAGAGTTTCTATAACATAGATAGAAAAAAACTCTGCTGTTTAATTCTGATCTAGTTTTATCATTTTCCCATGCAAAATCTAATCTTTATAAATGGCTCTTTACAAAAATTAGGACTCCTCTTCCTCTTTTTTTTTTTTTTTTCTTAAAATTATTTTTATTAGGTCCTTTTCGGTACTGGGACCTGGTTAGGACCGAGTCGGCTTTTGTAATTACAAAAAACTTAATAATTACAGAGGATCTTGTGTGTAAATGTTAGTGGGAGGGAAGCCGATTACCCGCGGCCTACTCGGGGTTAGTGGGGAAGGGATTGATGTTAAAGACAAGGCGTGGGATGGGAAGGACTCCTCTTCCTCCTTACGTCATCTTGGTCTTTCGCCTTTCAAAAATTTAACCAACATTTTTCACTTTAAAATATATTTTTTCTGTTTGCTGCGACAAATTGCTTCACTGGCAACATTGTCATGCAGAAGTAAAAATAGGCCCTTTGCTGAAAACAATCGTCAACTGTCAGAGAGGAACCGTGTCTCACGTTCATGTGAATGCTTGATTTTCTAAATACTTTTTGCTAAAATTTTCTTGTTTTTATGCCGAAATGTGAACTGGTAAGGATTTTATTGTGAAGTCCACTTCAGAATAAACACAAACTAAATACTTTCAGCTCAACTGGACCTTTATACGGGACGCAAATCGAATCCAGCTGTTCGCCTTTCCAATGAAGTTAAGCCTCGTCAGGCGGATTCGAAATCTGGTCCAACCGAAAGGGACGAAGATCCGGAAGTTCGCCGAAGAAGGAAGGGAAGAGCTGACGGATTGTCCGAAGAACTCCGCGGAAAGGTCGAGCTAAAACGGCGCTTCGCCGAAAAAGGAATGGTTAACGGCGGGTCCGAGATAAATCTACGGCCGGGTGGTTGGGAGGTCGAGCCCCACGGAACGTCCTCGACGGAAGAAGTATATGATGGTGTGAAGTTCGAACTACACGGGAGCTTTTCCAAAGAAGAAATCGCCGCTGAATGGTTAGATGATGATTTGAAGGTCAAGTTGAACGGGAGCTTTGTCAAAGTGGGAAGAGATGACGACCTGTCCGCGAAATTCCGCGGAAAAGTTGAGGAGAGAGGAGAGAATGTTGAGCAGAAACGGCGCTTCGCCGAAAAAGGAAGAATTGACAGCGGGTCCGAGAAACTCCACGGTGAATCCACGGCCGGAGGATCGGTTGATTGCCGGGAGGTTGAGCTCCAAAGAAGGAGGAAATTACGTCCTGTCCGAGGAACATTGGATTGGATTGGATTAAACGGTGAAGCGAATAAAGCATTTGTGTACTGATTTGAGCCTTGATTTGAGCTTAATTTATAATCTTACTCCCTCTTATCTGAAATAAACATTGCTGACCAGATTACCAGATTGTTGAGTATAAAAGGAGTACGTTGAACGACAAACGGCCGGGATCGGTGGTGTAGTGGTAAGCGTGGTTGCCTCTCATCCCAGTTGGCCTGGGTTCGCTCCTAGTCGGCCCCGGAGGCATCTTTCGAGACGAGATTTGTCTGATCACGCCTACCGTCGGACGGAGAAGTTAATGTTGGTCCCGGTCTAACCTAGGTTAGGTCATTAGCTCAGCCCAGGTTTTGGAGTCGTTTCCTTGGGTCCTACTTCGGTGGAGTCACCGAGGCAGGACCCAGGGAGATTGGTTGCGTTTAATATGAAATTTAACATGATCGTTCTATTATTGTTAGTAACAATTTAGGTAACAATGCATTATTGCATTTCCCTTTATTACAGTCGAGAAATTTCTATAAAAAAATCTTTTCTGTTTAATTTCAACACGATGATAAACATTCAGCCCTCCTTTAACGGAACATTCAAAAAACGTTTGCTAAATAAATATGATCATTAAGTTAAAATTTTAAAAGTATATTTTCTGATTTTTCAATCTTGGATAGGCCCTTTGAGTTTTTAACCCACCTTTTTTAAAGTGTGCGTGTTGTCAATAACACACCGCCATTTAAACTCTCAAAATTTCAACCAATCAGACTGTGGGCCGAAAATAGGTACAACGATGGCCCCAAATTCAAAAAGTCCAAAAAGCATCCAAAAAATGTTTTACTTTAAATGTGATTGATACAAAGATAGTTGCATTATTCCACTTTTTCAATAGCATACTTTGTTAAGCATAAATTACGCTACAAAACTAGCCAAGAACGAGCCGTCTAAGTTTAACCATTCTTAAGAACAAGACAAAATATGTTGAAGCTTTGCTTAGTAGGCCCAAAATAGGGACATATACCCTATGTCACCAGCTGTATCATTACCGAGCATACGCAATCTTTTGGTTTTGCACTCTTGTTCAACTTCCAGCAAAAAAAACCCGTAATACCAATCTTAAAAAAGCGAAATTGAAAACAAGCAGGTTTCACCAAAGTACAGCACAATAAAATATTTTAATGTATTCATAATAAAGCACCACCAGTCGTGCTCTTGTACTGCTGGTACCACTGCGGGATTTTGGGGAGCTTAACATGGCCGGTAGCACTTGGCGGTTCGTACGATATCGCGAAGATGCAGCTTCTGAATCTGGGTACGCAACAGTCCGGTGTGGCACACATGGTGCGAGGGATTCGGTAGAGGATGAACATGGTAACGAAATCCAAGGAATGTATTTATTGAAAATGATGATTTACGAGGTCATTAATTTTCTTCGATTGCGTAATCGAGAGGACATTGGGCAATGCAGAAGGTTCCTACTCAACTTGTACGAACTCTCTGCAATAGCTCCCAATCCGTTGAAATCCGTGTGGTTTGAGGTAAACCGCCATTCACCTGTGAAAATAAGCCAACCGCCTCGTTAATTGACAGCTTGATCAACACAATCAGTGCCTTGAACCCTTTATTAAAGTATCATTTCACCTTCCAAGGGTCTCCAAAGCGAATATCTCAAAGTGCATTTCACCCGGGCGGACCGTTTTAATCTTCCACCGCCGGTCCAGATACGACCAAATTGTTACCTCCCTCTCTCTCTGGATGGTGTCACTCCGTTCAAAATCTTATATCTTAATCGGCCCTTTCGTCATTAAACGATTCAGTTGCTTAAAATCTTAATTACAAAACTCATCAACTTTAACGCTTTTGACGGCGCGACCTCCCCGTGTGGCCACCGGATGGGGGCCGGCGATCTCTCGCTTATCGAAAGTGCGCGCCGCGATTAAGTGACAGAAAGCCGACACAAATCCGAGCGAGCATTTTGGATTAATGTGCGCGAGCGCTTTCGAGAGCGGGACCAAAAAGTGCGCCAGCCAGGTTGCGCAAAGTGCAGGTTGAGATTTGGTACCATCAGTCAAGTTCATCGAGAGGGGTCACGTTCGTTTTACAAAAAAAAAATGGGAACTGTCATCAGGGGGACATTCGGTCCCAATGTCACTCCTGATGGTGGTATCCAGTTTTTAGTTCGATGTTTCAAACAAAAAATTGATTGCGCATAAAAACGATTTAAAAAAATATTTTTTATATGTTTCATAAGAAAAAAAAAATAACAAAAATAACAAAATAACAGAATGGAAAATTAATACCTTCGAATAATTAATTCTTCTTTTCAACACTAAAATGGGTGCTAAAAAGTGGTAATTTTCAACACTTGTATCGTCAAGTATTTTTTCTATATTTTTGTTTGTTTTGAATTTACTTAACACATGGATGTTTGACATAAAATTGCATTCATAAAGCTTTTTTCGGGACTGCAAAAAATGTTGCAGGCAACTCGTTTCAAAACTAGATTTTTTCAGAACTCGTCGTATTTCACCAACTCGGTAAGGGAGCGTTCTTTCATTACGTAACGCAAAAAATGGGGTTTTTGAAGCCCCCTCTTCTTATTTGTAAATTACAAGAGGTTTATCGCCATTTATTTTTGACATAAAATATCGGACGCATGTTTGCCAAGTTCAAGTCACTTAATAATTCAACGATATTTTGGTGAAGTAGAGAAAATCAGTTTTTCTTATGAAATTTTCTTTCGGAGGTTGTATCTCAGCAACCATTGGCCTAATCTTCAATATTTTTGAAATAAATTTATAGGAAAATTTTGTGTGAAGAGCAATTCTCTACCAAAACAGGAAATGGATTTTATTTGTATTTTTTAATTTGGCTCAAACTTTGTTAGGGCCTTCCCTATGACCAAAGAAGCTATTTTGTGTCATTGGTTCATCCATACAAGTTTTTATACAATTTTGGCAGAATTTTCTGATCAATTTGGTGTCTTCGGCAAAGTTGTAGGTATTGTTAAGGACTATTGAGAAAAAATAGGCACACACAAAAAAATTGCCGATTTTTTTATTAACTTTTTTTCACAAAAACTCAAGTTCTTAAAATACGTATTTTTTGATTTTCGAAATTTTTTGATATTTTTTAGGGGACAAAAATCCGCAACTATTGAGCCAAAAGTATTTTACAGATTTTTTGATAAAGGGCTCCGTTTTCAAGATATAGCCACCGAAAGTTAGATTTTAGCGAAATATTTGCAGTTTTTCGATTTTTAGAAAAGTGACCATGAGTGACCATCTCTGAAAATATTTTTTTCAAAGATCAGAAAAATTTCTATAAAATTGTCTAAGGGACATTGAAAATTGGACCTCAGGTTGCTGAGATACAGCGGCTTAAACTAAAAGAAACAGGAAAATTGAAGTTTTCGAAGTTTTACCCAGAAAAAAACACCATTTTCTAATGTCGATATCTCAGCAACTAATGATCTGATTTTCAATGTTAAAACATGAAACAAAATTTTTCGATCTATTCGAAAACAATATTTTCTTTTTTTTTAATCAAGACTTACTTTCAAAACAGCCAAACATTCAATATTACGCCCTTTTCAAATGTTAGCCTTGATTCAAAAATTTTGAAATGGCCGAAATCAGCCGATTTCGAAGAGAATTGCTCAGAACATTTTTTTAAGATGGCCAAGCCAAGACTTTTAAAGGTAAAACATCACTTAATCAACAAAAAAAAAAAAACAATTTTTTAGTGGATAAAAGTTGAAAACGATGCACGATTTCGAAATTAGATCAATGTACTTTTCGATTGCAAATTTGAATTTACATTAAAAATAAAGTTAAAAAAATCGTTTCGATGTTTACCATGCACGTAGTAAAATAAGGCATATTTGAATCAACAAAACTTTTTGTTGATTTGAAAATGAAGATTTTTGTAGAATCAACGCTAACCGCCAAAGCAACTTTTTCAAACATCAAAAGATTTTTGTGGAATTGAGAAAATCAAGGTTTGTTTCATCGCAAAATCAGCGTTGATTATATTCAACAAAACATTTCAGTCTGATTCTACAAAATATTTCTCTACGTGTGTTTTTAAAAATTACGCTTTTTTTCGAAAAATTGGCAACACTGAAAAACGAATTTTGAATAACTTATGCCATAGCACAAAAAATGCCTTTTTTGTCATCTGAAAAATATACAAAATTGAAATTTTTAAAAATTTATCTAATTATAAATACACAGACAGTCATCCAAAAGTCATCCCGAAATTAACACTAGTTATTGTGCACACTCTCATTTTTGTGTGTTTGTACTTAAGAGTCATAAGTCAATACCTACAACTTTTCAGAAGACACCAAGTCGATTGGAAACACCATTATCAATATACAGATTTTTGAATATTTTGATTGCCATTTTATATGGACAGTAAGTTGGGTGACAAGAAAATTGATAAATTTTGGAAAATCCTAGGTGACACCTCTGGCTTAATTCCTTATCCCTTTGCGCTCCTGCTGAATGGTAAAATTTTAGGTTTTTTTTCCCGGAAGGTGGTGTTAATTGTTTAGAAATTTTGTCAAGGGTGGGATTCTAATGTAAAATATTAAACAATTACAATTTTACACTGTTGTCGACGAGTCTTGCTAAGAGTGCAAAGCGATCCGAGTTGATTTTTCTCCACCAATTTTAATTTTCTTCAGCGACTCCTAAATCTTAACCGATTTGGCCTAAAATTTGCTAACAATGTTTACTTTTATGGACGAACCAATGATGCAAAATGACTTATTTGATCATCGAAAAGTTTCTTTCCGAAGTCTCAGAAAATTGCTCTCTAAAGATTCATTCGAGACCGAGTGAACCAAATGTGATCAAACATTGGAATTTTGAGGATTTTTTTTTTAAATTTTGATGTCGAAAATTACCCCAAAACTTTTGAGTAACTTTTGAATTGACGCTTCAATAGTTCTTGTAATCAGGACTAAGTGACTTAATACTCAAACAGAAAAAAAATTTAGTGGACGCTCCCCTGTGAATCGTCATAAATTTATTTATCATGTAAAATGTGTGTGTTTTTTTAAATCTCAGGAAATTTCATAGCTCTTGCAATAATATAACAAAAGTTATAGCAATTTTTCAAAAAGGCCGTAAAGGATCTTAATACCGTAGAAAGTAGAAAGGGGTAAGGGAACGTTATTTATTATTACATTTTTCCAAATGATACAAAAAAACTCCGCATTTTGTATTAGAATTGGAATATAAAATCAATGAAAAACCAAAACAAATTATCAAAGACTTCTTATTGGCAAGCGCTATGCAGAAGTTGAAAACGATTTTTTGTTCCTTTTAAATTTTACAGGTTTTAAAAATTTAGAAAACTTTGAAAAGTTATTAAATTCGTAAAAAAAACCAAAAAAACACATTTAAACTTCCACCACTGTCCAATCCAACGCACCTCCTGTGCGAGTGTGACACCGGTTGCAACCGCGCCCGGGACGTGCTCTTTTTAATTAAGACAATTATCAGATCGTCTTCAGGTACTTTTGGGACAGGGCGCGAGAAAGTCTTCACAGCGACCGAACTGTACCGCCCCACGTGTGAACCCTGCCAAAAGTGAAAGAATAATTAATCGCGAAATTAATCAATAGGCTTGGCCGCTGCTGCAGAAGCCCAACTGCACCGTTGATGGGCAAGAGCAACGCGTTAATTGTAGTTTTATTTTTCGGCACTACTGCGGGAGTGACCGCGTCGGGAGATCCTTATCGAACTTGACCAGCTTCTGCCCTCTGAGCGGTGGCAGAGCAGTTATACGGGAGCAGGAGTTTGTCACGACGCGGAATCTCACGCGTTGGGTAGCCGAGACTTGTGACCTTTTCGGTTTTGTGTTGTGAGAATTTTCTGAGGAAATCGCGTTTGTGAGTCAACGAAAGGAAAAGTTTGTGGTTGAAGGTTTTTGGACAGAAATGTTTCAAAACTTAGTTTCTTAAGTATGAGTTCAAAATTGTACAACCGTGCACAATCAGATCCAATCATGACTTTCCAACAACCGTGACGAGACATCTCCCAGGTGTACTCATCTCTAACCATGAAGAATAGAGAAATTATGTATCGCCAACTTCAATCACCAGTGATAAAAAGTAGAATTATTATCAATTCCAATTGACAGATGTGTGACGATCGGGAGCGCGAGCGCGCGCATTACGATATAAACAACAAACCGGACTACGTCGCGCCGACTCTCGGGCAGTCGGTGAAGTCTTTGATCGGAATTCGATCAATCGGAAGTCGGCTGTCAGCGGTGTCCGGCGCGCCGCGCCGCCTGTTTGATTGAGGTAACACATTTCCCCGGGTGACAAATTGCCCTTCTGGTTGGACCAAGCTCTTCATGCTACACGTCGAACCTCCAGGGGTGGTCCGACCTTTTGCGAAATCAAGTTGTCGTCGTTTTTTGAGGTTATGAGGCTGTCAATGATTTTTTTAGTGTTTAAAAATTAGCCACCATGTAAGGGGAGGCGCGTTCTGGTGTATGCAAAATATCTCCAATTTTTCTCTCAGAAAAGTTCATCGAAGAGACATTTGATGGATGGGTCTGTAGCCCGTGGCAATACACGAAACATCACCGGTTTGTTTACTTACAAAATTTATGAAGCCCTTGCTGCCGCCGCCGCCATGCGCTGCAACTATCACGTTGTCCTGGCACAAGTACGCTAATTGCAGAAGTCGTGGCTGTTGTGATATCGTGTGGCATTTAGGGTTTTATTATTCTATCAAACAAGTTTTTTTGTAGTGATTTAAATGCGATTTAATTAAAATCTAAAGTTTATAAAATGTATAACAATACGTTAAAACTTGATTCTTTGAGTATTTTTGGAAAATCTGACACAAGCCAATTTCATCGAATGAGTGTTCAATAATTTGATTCAATATCTCCATTAGTTGTGAAAAGAACACAAGAGCCATTTCCGGAGTTTTTTTTAATGGTCCAATAAATATATGAAAAAAAAACTTTAGATTTGTAAGCAAACCCCGATGTTTGATCTGTTTACGATTTATTTACAAGTAACGCTAATAAAAAATGCTTGAAATTGTGCATCTACAAGTCCTACAATAATTTATTACTCTTAACTGAAAAACAATAGTATTTTATTTTGTAGAAAAAAAAAAACAAAATAATTTGTTATCAGAGATGTGATTCATTGTTTGTTTCCCTTTAATCGAGAAGGATGTGTCTCAATTCTCAACAGTCCATTTCTGGAAATTGCTGTTTTTAAATTAATATACGAATGAACAAGAAAATGATTACGATGAGTATTTTTTTACGAAAATTATTCATAGTTTTGAAGATTTTGGAAATATGTTGTTGTGAAACTGAGAAAACTTATATACATTAAAAAAAAATTGACATAAAAAAATTGATTTTTCATAAATATTATTAGGCTGATGCAAATGTTTTTGTGTAGTTTCAATCAATAATAATCATTAGTTTTCACAAAACGTATGATCTGAAAAAAAAAACTTTAAGCGGTAATCTAAATCAAAAATTCTATAAGGTTCAGAGATTTTTAGAATAAACCCTAAAATGAATCTAAACGAAAAGGATTGCATTTTAAATTGATTTTAATTAATTATACTTGAATTTCCGCTGAAGTTTTGAAGTTCTCTGTTTTTGCCCTCTTATTATACGAGCAAATTTTGAAGTGTGGCAAAAATCTTTGAAGAATATTTGCAGCCACGTTATGTTAGAAGAAAAATAGGTTATCTTAATTCTTTTAAAAACTTTTGTTTATTTTGTTTTGCGTTTATACATAAGCAACGATTTTAAAGCTTAACTAAAAAATATCCATACTTTTTAAATTGACAATAAAGTCTATTTAAGATCATTAATAATAAGCATGATCAAATTCATATTTTAAATTCACACAAATTTTATATTTTTTTAAATTAATTGAGTGTGAGTACACCGCTTAATAATATTCATCAAAAATATTGGTAACATAACTGTTCAAAGGAAAACTATTTTAGCCCTTCAAATATTATCAAGAAACAATCCTGTTATCTATTTTTAACTTATTTTTTATCTTTTTCTTCAGACTTTTGCTAGAACCATTAGTCCAATTCTAATGTTTTCTTCAAGTTTTTTTTCATCCTCCTTATTCAAAACTGTCATGAGGCAAAGTATATATTTTTTGCTGAAAAAATATTTTTTCATTGGAAAAATTATGTTAACCATCTACAACCCCCCTCTAGATGGGCTTCGATCGTAAAATTCGCAAAAATATAATTTTTCATCCAATTTTTGTTTTTTTTTATGCATTGAAAAGAAGAACTCTTAAAATTTTAGAAAATTCTGGTACTGGAGGTTTGAAATGTTTTGTGTGACTTTGCCAATGTTTTTAAAAATGTAATATTTTTAAAGGTCAACTTTGGCTGTGTTTTTTACTAACATTTTCTATATTTTCAGTAAAAAGAAGAATGCAGTAATTTTTGTAGTGTCCCAGACTTTGCCTCTACGCATTTTTTCGCAATTTAAATGATGATGGTGCCATTCTATAGCCGAAAATGTGAAAAACATGTAAAAAATTGAAAAAGTGACTGTAAAAACGTGAAAAAAATAGATAGGCAAAATGTAATTATATAAGATGCTAGAATAGGCCAAAAACTACCAAAAACAAACATAAACTTAACAAGATAAATGCAAATTAAAATACTGAAAATAAAACAAGAAAAACATAAAACAAGAGAAGTAAAGTTTTTCGTAGAACAAAAGTTGCTCAAAATGACCTCCTGAACACAGAAAAAATAAATATTTTGGAAAAAAAAATTTGGGCCGTAGAGGGTTAAAGAAGTATGCAGTAATTTTTGTAGTGTCCCAGACTATGCCTCTACACATTTTTATGCAATTTTAATGATAATGAAATCATTCTAATGTAAAAAATGTGACAAACAAGCAAAAAAAAAAAAAAGTGACAGTGAAAACATTAAAATTACTAGATAGACAAAAGGTAATGATAGGAGGTGTTAGAATAGACCAAATACTTTAAAAAACGATGTCAATCCATCCAGCAGGGCAATCTGGCCAAATCAAAAATCCGAACATGGTTTTAGCATGTACCAAAGTGGTACATATGTGTACCTTTAAGGATTTTTGATGTACTTCAAAGGTTCGATAAGTAGCCTTGCCCTGCTGGAAAGATAGCTGTTTTTTAGAAAACGTCACCAAATCAACTTCATTATTACAGAAAAGTGATGTACCATCGATGTACCTAACGAATCTGTGTTCAGATTTTACCTAAACTTCTTATAAGTAGTACTTCCCTTTATACTTAACTTTTGAAGTACTATATATATTTATTTTGACAACGGGATCGTGTTCCTTGGAAAATTTTAAGTAAGTTTGAGTATAAAAAGTCCATACTTAAGTTGATTTAGGCCAACTGTGGAACAATTTATAGATTTTTTGAATATAAAGTACCATGCGCCTCCTTTAAAATGAAATTACACTGAATAATGATAAAACCAACATGTATTACAACAAAAATGAAAGAGGAAATGTTTTCTAATGCTTTTGCAAGTGTTTGAACATAAATCAATAAGTGCATACCTATAAATAAGGATTTATAAAACAATAAATTTAAAACTTGGAGAAGTTGAAAAAAAAAATTAAAAATAATCAACAAAACTAAAATAAAACTTGCCCGTTGTCATCACAGACAATTGTACCAATAGAAAAATGTGTTTCTGTTGTCTATGAACAATGTTCAACACATGTACCAACTTGTACTTGCATGAAAATAATTATTTTCTAATAAAACAATTCGAATATTTGAGAAATTTGATGAAAATTCAAAATAAATCAAATAAACTCAAATGGCAGCTGCCCGTTGTTATCACAAACAATTGTACCAATAGAAAAGTATGTTTCTGTTGTCTGTGAACAATGTACAACACATGTACCAACTTGTACTTGCATGAAAATAAATATTTTCTAATAAAACAATTCGAATATTAGAGAAAATTGATAAAAATTCCAAATTAATCAAATAAACTCAAATAGCAGCTGCCCGTTGTTATCACAGACAATTGTACCAATAGAAAATAGTGTTTCTGTTGTCTGTGAACAATGTACAACACATGTACCAACTTGTACTTGCATGGAAATAATTATTTTCTAATAAAACAATTCGAATATTTGAGAAATTTGATGAAAATTCAAAATAAATCAAATAAACTCAACTAGCAGCTGCCCGTTGTTATCACAGACAATTGTACCATTAGAAAAGTGTGTTTCTGTTGTCTGTGAACAATGTACAACACATGTACCAACTTGTACTTGCATGAAAATAATTATTTTCTAATAAAACAATTCGAATATTTGTGAAATTTGATAAAAATTCCAAATAAATCAAATAAACTCAAATAGCAGCTGCCCGTTGTTATCACAGACAATTGTACCAATAGAAAAGTATGTTTCTGTTGTCTGTGAACAATGCACAACACATGTACCAACTTGTACTTGCATGGAAATAATTATTTTCTAATAAAACAATTCGAATATTTGAGAAATTTGATGAAAATTCAAAATAAATCAAATAAACTCAACTAGCAGCTGCCCGTTGTTATCACAGACAATTGTACCATTAGAAAAGTGTGTTTCTGTTGTCTGTGAACAATGTACAACACATGTACCAACTTGTACTTGCATGAAAATAATTATTTTCTAATAAAACAATTCGAATATTTGTGAAATTTGATAAAAATTCCAAATAAATCAAATAAACTCAAATAGCAGCTGCCCGTTGTTATCACAGACAATTGTACAAATAGAAAAGTGTGTTTCTGTTGTCTGTGAACAATGTACACCACATGTGAGCAATTCTCTACAAAACCGGCCGATTTCGACCATTTTTATTTTTTGTATTTTTTTATTTGGCTCAAACTTTGTGGGGGCCTTCCCCATGACCAAAGAAGCCATTTTGCATCATTAGTTTGTCCATATAAATTTCCATACAAATTTGGCAGCTGTTCATACAAAAATGGCATGTAAATATTCGAAAATCTGTAACTTTTGAAGGAATTTTTTGATCAATTTGGTGTCTTGGGCAAAGTTGTAGGTATTGTTAAGGATTATTTAGAAAAAAATAGGTACACGGAAAAAAAATTTCCCGATTTTTTTATTAACTTTTTTTTCACAAAAACTTAAATTCTCAAAATACGTATTTTTTGATTTTCGAGATTTTTTGATGTGTTTTAGGGGACAAAAATCCGCAACTTTTGAGCTATAGAGAAACATGGTCAAAAAATCTGCCGGCGAGTTATGATTTTTTGAAAAACTGGTGATTTTTGGAAAAAATCGAAATTTCATGCATAAAATTTTTTGACCTCATTTTTTTATGCAAAATTGAATTTGTAATCTAAGTGAGAGCGGCCGTGGCTGACTGGTTACGGTGTTCGCTTTGTAAGCGAATGGTTCTGGGTTCGATTCCCATCTGCTCCCAACGAGAAAGTTAAGAACACATGAATTTGAAATGATGAATATGAACGAAAAATCAAAGTCGCTCGAGGCGGGGTTCGATCCTCCGTCCTTTGGATTGGTAAGCAAAAATGCTAACCACTAGGCCATGACGACTTGGTGAGCTTAGACTGGAATTAGGAATACTGTTACAGAGAGCGAGTTGTGGCGCTATAACCACGGCAAATAGTGTCCAGGGCATTCGTGGAAATACAATGTCCCATCCCAGAGGGTCCCGGAGTACCAAACCTTCTTAGCATGGTGCTCCCAACGAATACAACCAAATATCGGAGCGTATGGTGGTGTGTCCCCACGCTTCTTCCTGCCCTGTCGATTCAGAATTGTGTTGTTGTTCGAACACTCAGTGCTCAAACTCAACCCAATTACGAGTTATCTCTGCGATACGGCTTTACGCAGTAGGCCTGGCCGCTTTAACGCTTGTGATGTTTCAATGCATTTCGATGCAATGGCGCACTACAAATGTTAATAAATGACAAGAAGAGTGCTAGGCGTCATCTAACCTAAGGCACTCTCCAGGATCCCTTCGAAAGATTGGCTGCGCTAGGGTCTGATTAGATTAGATTAGATTAGAAAATTGAATTTGTAATCTAAAATTACTTTACAGATTTTTTGATAAAGGGCCCCGTTTTCAAGTTATAGCCACCGAAAGTTTGATTTCAGCGAAATATTTGCAGTTTTTCGATTTTTAAAAATAGTGACCATGAGTGACCATTTATAAAAATATTTTTTTTTTTAAAGGTTCAGAAAATTTGCTATAAAATTGTCTAAGAGACATTGAAGATTGGACCTCTGGTTGTTGAGATACAGCGGCTTAAAGAAAAAGAAACACGAAAATTGAAGTTTTCTAAGTCTCACCCAAACAGCCCACCATTTTCTAATGACGATATCTCAGCAATTAATGGTTCAATTTTCAATGTTAATACATGAAACATTCGTGAAATTTTCCGATCTTTTCGAAAAAGTTATTTTGAAAAAAAATAAATCAAGACTAACATTTTAAAAGGTCCAAACATTGAATATTATGCTTATTTAAAATGTTAGTCTTGATTTAATTTTTTTCAAGATATTTTTTTCGAAAAGATCGGAAAATTTCACGAATGTTTCATGTATTAACATTAAAAATTGAACCATTAATTGCTGAGATATCGTCATTAGAAAATGGTGGGCTGTTTGGGTGAGACTTAGAAAACTTCAATTTTCGTGTTTTTTTCTTTGCCGCTGTATCTCAACAACCAGAGGTCAATCTTCAATGTCTCTTAGACAATTTTATAGCAAATTTTCTGAACTTTTCAAAAAAATATTTTGAAATGGTCACTCATGGTCACTATTTTTAAAAATCGCAAAACTGCAAATATTTCGCTGAAATCAAACTTTCGGTGGCTATAACTTGAAAACGGGGCCCTTTATCAAAAAATCTGTGAAGTAAAATGAGGTCAGAAAAAATTTATGTATGAAATTTCGATTTTTTCAAAAAATCACCAGTTTTTCAAAAAATCATAACTCGGCAGCAGATTTTTTGACCATGTTTCTCTATAGCTCAAAAGTTGCGGATTTTTGTCCCCTAAAACATATCAAAAAATCTCGAAAATCAAAAAATGCATATTTTGGGAATTTGAGTTTTTGTGAAAAAAAAGTTAATAAAAAAATCGGGAAATTTTTTTTTCCGTGTACCTATTTTTTCTAAATAGTGCTTAACAATACCTACAACTTTGCCGAAGACACCAAATTGATCAAAAAATTCCTTTAAAAGTTACAGATTTTCGAATATTTACATGCCATTTTTGTATGAACAGCTGCCAAATTTGTATGGAAATTTATATGGACAAACTAATGATGCAAAATGGCTTCTTTGGTCATAGGGAAGGCCCCCACAAAGTTTGAGCCAAATCAAAAAATACAAATAAAATCCATTTCCGGTTTTGGTAGAGAATTGCTTATGTACCAACTTGTACTTGCATGGAAATAATTATTTTCTAATAAAACAATTCGAATATTTGAGAAATTTGATGAAAATTCAAAATAAATCAAATAAACTCAACTAGCAGCTGCCCGTTGTTATCACAGACAATTGTACCAATAGAAAAGTGTGTTTCTGTTGTCTGTGAACAATGTACAACACATGTACCAACTTGTACTTGCTAGGAAATAATTATTTTCTTATAAAACAATTCGAATATTTGTGAAATTTGATGAAAATTCAAAATAAATCAAATAAACTCAAATAGCAGCAGTGAATATTCGAATTGTTTTATTAGAAAATAATTATTTCCTTGCAAGTACAAGTTGGTATATGTGTTGTAAATTGTTCACAGACAACAGAAACACACTTTTCTATTGGTACATTTGACTGTGATAACAACGGGCAGCTGCTATTTGAGTTTATTTGATTAATTTGGAATTTTTATCAAATTTCACAAATATTCGAATTGTTTTATAAGAAAATAATTATTTCCATGCAAGTACAAGTTGGTACATGTGTTGAACATTGCTCACAGACAACAGAAACAAACTTTCCTATTTGTACAATTGTCTGTGATAACAACGGGCAGCTGCTAGTTGAGTTTATTTGATTAATTTGGAATTTTTATCAAATTTCACAAATATTCGAATTGTTTTATTAGAAAATAATTATTTTCATGCAAGTACAAGTTGGTACATGTGTTGTACATTGTTCACAGACAACAGAAACACACTTTTCTATTGGTACAATTGTCTGTGATAACAACGGGCAGCTGCTATTTGAGTTTATTTGATTAATTTGGAATTTTTATCAAATTTCACAAATATTCGAATTGTTTTATTAGAAAATAATTATTTTCATGCAAGTACAAGTTGGTACATGTGTTGTACATTGTTCACAGACAACAGAAACACACTTTCCTATTGGTACAATTATCTGTGATAACAACGGGCAGCTGCTATTTGAGTTTATTTGATTTATTTTGAATTTTCATCAAATTTGTCAAATATTCGAATTGTTTTATTAGAAAATAATTATTTCCATGCAAGTACAAGTTGGTACATGTGTTGTACATTGTTCACAGACAACAGAAACACACTTTTCTATTGGTACAATTGTCTGTGATAACAACGGGCAGCTGCTATTTGAGTTTATTTGATTAATTTGGAATTTTTATCAAATTTCACAAATATTCGAATTGTTTTATTAGAAAATAATTATTTCCATGCAAGTACAAGTTGGTACATGTGTTGAACATTGCTCACAGACAACAGAAACAAACTTTCCTATTTGTACAATTGTCTGTGATAACAACGGGCAGCTGCTATTTGAGTTTATTTGATTAATTTGGAATTTTTATCAAATTTCACAAATATTCGAATTGTTTTATTAGAAAATAATTATTTTCATGCAAGTACAAGTTGGTACATGTGTTGTGCATTGTTCACAGACAACAGAAACACACTTTTCTATTGGTACAATTGTCTGTGATAACAACGGGCAGCTGCTATTTGAGTTTATTTGATTAATTTGGAATTTTTATCAAATTTCACAAATATTCGAATTGTTTTATTAGAAAATAATTATTTTCATGCAAGTACAAGTTGGTACATGTGTTGTGCATTGTTCACAGACAACAGAAACACACTTTTCTATTGGTACAATTGTCTGTGATAACAACGGGCAGCTGCTATTTGAGTTTATTTGATTAATTTGGAATTTTTATCAAATTTCACAAATATTCGAATTGTTTTATTAGAAAATAATTATTTTCATGCAAGTACAAGTTGGTACATGTGTTGTGCATTGTTCACAGACAACAGAAACACACTTTTCTATTGGTACAATTGTCTGTGATAACAACGGGCAGCTGCTATTTGAGTTTATTTGATTAATTTGGAATTTTTATCAAATTTCACAAATATTCGAATTGTTTTATAAGAAAATAATTATTTCCATGCAAGTACAAGTTGGTACATGTGTTGAACATTGCTCACAGACAACAGAAACAAACTTTCCTATTTGTACAATTGTCTGTGATAACAACGGGCAGCTGCTAGTTGAGTTTATTTGATTAATTTGGAATTTTTATCAAATTTCACAAATATTCGAATTGTTTTATTAGAAAATAATTATTTTCATGCAAGTACAAGTTGGTACATGTGTTGTACATTGTTCACAGACAACAGAAACACACTTTTCTATTGGTACAATTGTCTGTGATAACAACGGGCAGCTGCTATTTGAGTTTATTTGATTAATTTGGAATTTTTATCAAATTTCACAAATATTCGAATTGTTTTATTAGAAAATAATTATTTTCATGCAAGTACAAGTTGGTACATGTGTTGTACATTGTTCACAGACAACAGAAACACACTTTCCTATTGGTACAATTGTCTGTGATAACAACGGGCAGCTGCTATTTGAGTTTATTTGATTTATTTTGAATTTTCATCAAATTTGTCAAATATTCGAATTGTTTTATTAGAAAATAATTATTTCCATGCAAGTACAAGTTGGTACATGTGTTGTACATTGTTCACAGACAACAGAAACACACTTTTCTATTGGTACATTTGACTGTGATAACAACGGGCAGCTGCTAGTTGAGTTTATTTGATTTATTTTGAATTTTCGTCAAATTTGTCAAATATTCGAATTGTTTTATTAGAAAATAATTATTTCCATGCAAGTACAAGTTGGTACATGTGTTGAACATTGTTCATAGACAACAGAAACACATTTTTCTATTGGTACAATTGTCTGTGATGACAACGGGCAAGTTTTATTTTAGTTTTGTTGATTATTTTTAATTTTTTTTTTCAACTTCTCCAAGTTTTAAATTTATTGTTTTATAAATCCTTATTTATAGGTATGCACTTATTGATTTATGTTCAAACACTTGCAAAAGCATTAGAAAAACATTTCCTCTTTCATTTTTTGTTGTAATACATGTTGGTTTTATCATTATTCAGTGTAATTTCATTTTAAAGGAGGCGCATGGTACTTTATATTCAAAAAATCGATAAATTGTTCCACAGTTGGCCTAAATCAACTTAAGTATGGACTTTTTATACTCAAACTTACTTAAAATTTTCCAAGGAACACGATCCCGTTGTCAAAATCAATATATAAAGTACTTCAAAAGTTAAGTATAAAGGGAAGTACTACTTATAAGAAGTTTAGGTAAAATCTGAACACAGATTCGTTAGGTACATCGATGGTACATCACTTTTCTGTAATAATGAAGTTGATTTGGTGACGTTTTCTAAAAAACAGCTATCTTTCCAGCAGGGCAAGGCTACTTATCGAACCTTTGAAGTACATCAAAAATCCTTAAAGGTACACATATGTACCACTTTGGTACATGCTAAAACCATGTTCAGATTTTTGATTTGGCCAGATTGCCCTGCTGGATGGATTGACATTAAAAAACGAACATTAACTGAACAAGATAAATGCAAAATAAATTACAAAAAATTAAACAAAAAACATAAAACAAGAGAAGTAAAGTTTTTCGTTGAACAAAAGTTGCTCAAAATGACCTTCTAAACATGAGAAAAAAAATGAAAAATAAATTGGGCAGTAGAGGGTTAAATCAATTTAAAACTGTCTAAATTATATTTTTCAACGTTGCAAAAGCATTTTCAAGTAAATGCTTTAAATTTTATGAAAATTTATGTTTGATGATACAACTGTAATTCCATTTTGAAAATACTTTGTAACTACTTGCATAAACTACTAATTTTTTGCCTTTTATATGAAATTTAGTATGCAGTAGTCCAAACTATGTTGAAATGCAATTTGCTGGAATAATTCGTAAAACATGAAATAGGCAAAAGATACTGATTAACGAGGTTTTAGGCCAAATTTAACATTAAAACATACTAAGCAAGATACATGCTTATACAATTTTAAAAATGAATAGGGATAAATATAACAAAAGAAAAAAAATAATAACCCAAAAGTTTCTCTGAATGGAAATTGAAATGTTGGAAAATCTTATTGATAGTAAAGAGTATTATTTATAAAATAACATAATTGTTTATTTGGCGAAACCTAGGAGACAGTGTCAAAAACCTATGGTAATTTCGCATGCCTGAAATTTTGTTAGAAATATACACACAAAACGAAGAGAGTAATAGCCAATAACATCTTAACATTTTGGGTCCGTTGGTTTAGTGGTTAGCGTGGTAGCCTCTAAACCCCAGTATGGCCTGGGTTCAATCCCAGAAGGACCCGGTGGCATTTTTCGATACGAGATTTGCCTGACCACGCCTTCGATCGGATGGGGAAGTAAAACGTCGGTCCATTTGCGTAAAAGAGGTTTTGGGTGACTCACCACACATAACCTTCGGACGCCTAGAAATGAGCAGAAACTTGAAACAGAACCCACAAAAGACCCGGGGGTCGTAAAAGTGGATTGCTTTTTTTTGCTTAACATTTTGTTAAGTATGTTTTCTAAACTAATTAGCTACAGATACAAAAAAAAATATAACAGTGCCATTAACTTAACTTCTTTTTCAAGCTCTGTTTAAAACTATGAAACCTGCTTTGGCAACTTCATTGCGAAATTACTTACTTTTCCTGTAATTCTCGAATGACAAAATGGTTTACTTTTCTTCATCAAAATTAACTGAAAAGTAATAATTTTCGATACAAATGCTTTGTGCTATATTGTTGAACTTTTCAGAATTTGTGTAGAAAGTAAGACTTTTCAATATCATTTTTATTTGAGCGACGAATTGAGTAAACACATGGAATAATTTACGAATCTTGCTGACAAAATCATTTTTCGCAACTTGTTGCATAAACTACTTCTATCGTAAATTTTTCGCATTAAATTCTATTTTAAAATGAATGTTGAAAAAATGTTTTAGGCTATTTATTTCCTGGATTATTGATTAGTTCAAAGCATTAAGGGGAAACGAGAAGTTTAAAAGAAATGCTTTAACTTAAGGTTTTGCCTGGTGAAGCAATCTGTCGAGTTCTGAGATTGATTTAAGGCGAACAGAAGTTTTATAAAAACTGGCGTTTCGTTTCATCTTAAAAATTTGTAAAAAATGAAGTCTTATTCTTTACATTCAAGTTGGACAGAAATCGATTTGTTACAAGATAATACGATGACAACGAACCAACCAAACTCTCAGTGGCCACACTCGAAAGGGGTTGAAACGGCGGCGCGTTTTTTATTGATTTTCGATGCCGTCAGCTATCATTATTTGTAATTAATTATCACACAACGAACGCATCGCCGCGCCGCATAATAACGGCCGGACCACCACCGTCGGCCATGTTTTTATTCTGGTCATTTTTCGAAAAGCCTCGCTGGGTGTCACGTTGAGGCCCAAATTGATTTTTATTTCGTGCAGATATTTAAACGGAGTCGAATGCTTAACAAAAAAAAACAGCGCTTCGAGCGCATCTTCACTTTATTGTAATTATTATTATCAGAGCCTCATTTGGGATGCATTTCGACCACGGAGGATTCACGTCGGACACGTCGGGGGTCAACCGCGTTGATTTTCCCCGTAAGTTGGTCACTTGGCCCTGAGTCACTTTATTTTTATTATTTTGCGTATCGCTTGGGCTAAATTAAAATTAACTTTATCATTATGCTCATCGCGGCACCACCACCACCAGGGTAACTGATCTTCTCGCTGAGCTTTACATTAACCTGGGTTTTTCTTTTTTTTTGCAGATGAATCAACAGTGTAAGGTGTGCGGTGAGCCCGCGGCAGGCTTTCATTTTGGAGCGTTCACCTGCGAGGGATGCAAGGTAAGAGAGCGAATTTACACTGCAGAGGTGGATCGTCAACGGGTCTAGAGCTAGGTTCTTGACCTGGACCTGTGACACGTTGGGTTGACCTGTGTTCCTTCATGCGTATCGTATGTGCAACTTGGATGATTCATGAGGTTTTCAGCATCGTTTCTTTTGAGTGGTTGAGTAAAGCATTCTGCATTTTTATTAATATTTTTGATGTTTTTGAATATTTTGATAGACCAGTAAAAAAGCAAAGTAATCCACTTTAACTCTGTGGTCTCTGTTGCAAGTTTCTGCTCATTTCTAGGCGTCCGAAGGTTATGTGTGGTGAGTCACCCAAAACCTCTTTTACGCAAATGGACCGACGTTTTACTTCCCCATCCGATAGAAGGCGCCAGTAGACTTCAATAAATAAACTGAGGAACAAAAACGTTATATACCATCTTCAAACGAGTAGAGTTTCTTAGTCCTACATTGTCCCAAACCAATATCCTCGATCACAAGCATCATTCACCGTTATAGGCACCCTCGGGGAAACCTTTAAATCGAATCTGTCCGAAACGACCCCAAACGGCCCATTCCACCTTAATTGAGTTGTCGTCGCTAGGCAGAACTCCGCAGCCCATCTCAAAACTCATCCAATTTATGACCCTCGACGGGGCCAGCTCACATATGTTCGAGGTAATCGAATCCCCCAGCTGGAGGTCATGAGTACTACATGCACTCATTAGCTATCTCGGAGGATGCCCCGGTCAAAAAAAAAGAGTCGATCTTATTTTCATAATTAGCTAATGATACATTGATTACATCATCACGAACAACGGTAAAATAAACAAAGTAAGTCATAAAACAAAATTGAACCAGCACATCGAGCCGATGACGATCCTCCCTTTTGGAAAACAGCGACATTGGTTAGGCACAGTAGAGCCCTCTTTATGTCGACATTCTACACCAATAGGTCGTGAGTTTCGCTGATGTTAACGCGATGTGAGGAATACATTGTACGTTTCTACCAAGTGTCGGGGAGGGTCCCCTCACTAGGGCTCCCCTTCAATCAGCAATCATTATTCCGTCCTCCCCTTAAAAAAGCTTTAAAAACGTCCGAAAACAAGCCCCGTTCCGGCAGGTTCCCATCGAAGTCGTCATCAAGTGAAAACTTTCAATAACTATAAAATTATTTCACCTCTTTTTGTGCCCGAGCTCTAATGATTGTTCATAAAAGTTGATGGCATTATTATTATTTAACTGGCACGTTTTAAAACAACTCGGGCCCTTTCGGGGGACTGCCGCCAGTCCACGATTATCACGCCGGCCCTCCAAGTCTTATTATTTGGCCACGTCGCTTATTAAATTATGTCTCAAGCGAAATATAAGGCACCAGGGCAGTCGGCGAATCGCATTTTTATAGCGCGGTCCTCAGTGCTATAATTTGGTACCATAACATATCGCGCGGCTGATCGCGATCGATTGGCCCCGACACAATGAAATGGGGCCCAGTCAGGGTCTTTGTTTTTCGACGGTTCTGGTCACGGGTTGACAGGAGGGGTTATTATTGGGCAGGTCCAAACGAAGAGGTGGGGAGCGGTTTTCCGTGCTCT
This sequence comes from Culex quinquefasciatus, assembly GCF_015732765.1. Classification (NCBI taxonomy): domain Eukaryota; kingdom Metazoa; phylum Arthropoda; class Insecta; order Diptera; family Culicidae; genus Culex; species Culex quinquefasciatus. Next base: position 66,155,768 of record NC_051862.1, read on the forward strand.
AAACGATAATGATGTTGATGATGATGACGGCGGAGACTATGGCAATTTTGAGGGAGTTAGAGAGGGTAGAGAAGGGGTTCTATATGGAGATGTGGCCGTGATCGCTGTCTCAATGGACGAGCTTCTGGAATGAAATATGTAGGGCAGGGATGCCAGAATTTTGTATTTTCTCAGTATTCATAGTGTTGACCAGGGTTGTTAAAATATCAAAATATCAGCTCTCAGCAACTACAATTATCCCGCCTGAAAATTCATGCCTCAAATACAACTGCTCTTCTCTCCTCATTGAAACTCTCAGCGCCGAACATAGCCGAACACGTTTTCGTGTTTACCCACTCGCGATTGACATTTTCCTTTTCTCTCTCATTCCCGCTTCCACGATCATCCTACCGCAACAGCGTTTAACCACAAAAGCCGCCACAAAACCAATTTCGCAAACACAGTTTAACGGGACGTAATGCGTGGTCGGCTCCTAATCGCCATCTCGCGGTCTCTCATTGCAGTTTTAGGAGAGATTGAGAGACTCAGCAGTGAGAGCGCATAGTCGAGGAAAAAGGGAGGAGTGATAGAGAGAGAATGACATCGCTGGGAATCACGAGACACAAGAAGAGATCTCACAAGCTATAGTGACGGCCGCTATACTCTCGGATATTTTTGGTGCAGAGATAATCTATTGATAGCTTTTTTATCACTCATTTGCAACATTGGTGTTGACCAAAAAAATCATACCATTACACGGAAAAAAGTAAATTCTCGTAATCATGAATTGTGTGCATGAATTTGAGAACCACGAAGGAATAAATTCACGTTTATAGTGCAAATGCACCATACTCATGAATACAATCCTTCGTGTTTCTCACATTTATGAACACAATTCACGTTTACGGGAATTGATTTTTTTCTGTGTATAAATATTTAGCTTATTTTTTTATCTTTAAAGCTGAAAAAACTAAAATCTCAAATTTCTGATAAAAAGGCTATCCGAGCACATTGCTTTTTAACACAATTCCTTTCAAAATATTGAGCTGTAACCCGTTTCGTAAAAAAATAGCAAAATTTGCTAAATCTTGAATCATCGAAAAAAATGCTCGTCACTTGTTGATGGCAACAAATGAATTTACAATTCTTTAAAATATTGCACTGTTTTAAAATTCAAGACATTTTTCGGTTTAAATTTTCAAAATTAGTCCTTTTGAAATTTTAAAATGTTTTATGTACGAGCATTTCTCTACAGATTTAAATTGATTTTATTTGTATTTTTTTTAATTAGCAAAATCTTTTTAAGGAGGCTTCCCCAATTCAGGAAGCTGTCAATATTCGAACACCTGTATCCCATGAAGGGATTTTCTAATTGATCTGATGTTTTCTGTTAAAATGTTGGTTATGATGAAGACAATCCAGAGAAAAACAGAAACACTCTGGAAAAAATATCCAATTTCTCAATTAACTTTTGCCTCAAAAAGTATAACAATACCCATTATTTAATATTTTGAACATTCATTCATATGCATTGTGGATCAAAACAGACCACTTTTGAGCCATAGAGAAATATGCAAAATCGTCGCCGTCGTGTTAACTTGTCGTACGTGCATTTTGGGCCAAATTGGGTAAGAACGCCATTTTGTGCATCTCACAATGCCACATCTTTTGACCTTCACAGATCCCCAAAATTCGATTTCAATCCTAAGATATTCAATGAATACCAAAAATGCTCCGAAATTTTTTGTCACTTTTCATATAAAAGTAGTTTCAATCTTGTCGTGCTATCTTGTCACTCCATGAAAATTGATGTAAGTGCGACAAATGGCCAAAGGGATTTCAGGTCAGAACGCGTTTGACGCACGTAAAAACTTGACTACCGTAAACATTTGTAATTATAACTCGGGTCTCCAGCAACCAACTTCAACCAAACTTCGGGACAATGCACAGAATGGTCAGCCAAACAAAACGTGTTGGATATTGTTTACATTGCGTGCTCGCGTTTTTGTTTCTTCAAGGTCAAACATTAAAACGCGTTTTTCTCGGAACGTCGAAATGGCGGGTGCGACAAGATAGCACGACGACGTTGAAATGTAAATATGTTTAGTCATCAAAATTAAGCATAAAATTTTGGAAGGGCTGAATTTATAAACAATATAAAGTTTATTTTAATTCTAAATATTGGGCAATTGAACTGAAATTTTATTTTTGATCATTTAAAATCAGACCAATGGTTGCCAAGGTATCATCGGACGAAAAATGAAGGTTAGTTGTAAAACAATTAGAAAATTTAAAGTTTCTGAAATTGTGTGCTTTGCAATGCTCTAGGTCAGCAAATTTTGCCTGATTTTCAATTTCTTAATAGGAAAATAAAAAAAAAGAAAGGAAAATATATTATTTATTTTTATTGAATTTTCGATTTTTTTAAATATTTATAAATAAATACTGATGTTAAAAGATATAAAAAATAGTTTTTACACTGTTACATGTTTTTCAATTATAATGTTTTTGCTGGAGACACCAAATAGACCACAAAATCCTAGAGCGTCCAATTTCTCGGGATTCAAAATTCCCGGGAAACGGGAAATTTTCAACAAATTTCCTGGGAAATCCAGAAAAAAATATGAAGACTTTACTTTCCCATAAAAAACACCTTGTTTTTTCATATTTTTTTATGTTTGAGAAACTTCTGGGCAAACTTATTTAAGGAAATATGACGTTTTGAAAAATGTGTACTTTTTTTTAAATATTCCATAGAATCGTTTGTTTCGATAAAACCAATGCTGTGGAGTCGGAGTTGGAGCCGGAGTTTCTGGAGATTTCCAACAACGTTCCTTTCTTTGTTGATCAGATTTCTGGTTTTTGTATCAATACTTAAATTTTAAATTATTGTCATATTTTCTGCATTTTTTTTTAAATCAAGTTTGCATTTCAAAAGGTCTTAAATACATCTTTGAAACATTATGAAATGCTGGACTTGTTTTCAAAATATATAAAAAATATATTAGGAACAGAAAATTTCACATTGGTTTAAATTTTAAAAATTGAAAATCAACCGAATTCCTGAAATATCGTAAATTAGATAAAAAAAAATAATTGAAAAGCTCTATCTCATCAGCAACTAGCAGAAGATTGAAGATCTAGTCAGTAAAAAAAAAAAAAAAACTGGGGTGACATTGATATCCAAGGTTTTCAAATGTCCGCAATCCACAATTAAATGTTTTATTCTTGTTTTTTTTTTTTGCACGAAAAGAATTGGAAAGGGGAACTTCTAGTTTTTTGAAAATGCTGGGAAAACTAAATTTGATTTTTCAAATTCTTAAAAGGTTTTTTTTTGCAATTCCGTCGTGAAACTACTTACTTTTCCTGTCATTCTTGAACGACGAAATAGCCTACTTTTCTGTTCCAAAAATAACAGAATCGAATAGCAACACTTTTCAAAATAAATGCTGAAAAGTTCTGCTTTTCAGCACTGACATGGGTGAAGAAAAGTTGAACTTTTCAGCACTTGTTTCGAAATGTGACACCTTTCAAAAAATAATTCATTTAAACGATTTATTGACAAAATACATGAAAATTTGACTTTAATTTTCACTCGGTGGGTGTTTTTCGGAACTGCAAAAAATGTTGTATGGAACTCGTTGCAAAACTTGATTTTTTCAGCACTCTTCGTATTTATCCAACGAGGTACGACTCGTGCTGAAAAAAATCCTTTTTTGCAACTTGTTGAATAAACTACTATTTTGGGTCTACTTTGATCATGTTTCAAACAACTATTCGCTTAATTTTATGTCAAAAGAATCGTTATTTTTTTTTGTTTAGACTCACTTTATTGCGATAAAAAGCTACTTGTTTAAGTAAATATATATAAAAAATAAGCACTCAAAAATCACAAAAAAAGACTAGAAAATTACACCAAACAACTAGGCAAAAGATATTAATTCAAATTTGTTAAATAGGCCTAAAAGACTAATAATAATTTAAATGCACCCAAATATAAAAATAAAATGATAAAACATAAAAAAAAACAAGAAAAAATATGTGTTTCGTTGAACAAAAGCTGATACTGCGGATATTTATCCGAATATCCGTGCATTTGTATTATGAGAAATTAACATTCAGCAATAAACCGTAAATAAAAAAAAAAAACAGAAAACTTTTCTTCAAAACAAAACTTTGCCAAAGACACGAAATCAATCAGAAAATTCCTTGCTAAGATACAGATTTTAAAATATTCGCATGTCCATTTTGCATGGAAAAAAACGTATATGAATTTTATTTTTTTGATTACAGAACGAAAATGGGATTAAACCTAGAGCAAAATTTGTTTTCATAATTGTAAATTTGACATATCGTCGAAGAATCTGCCAGCACTGCCTCGATATCCCCTCCAACCAACATCCCCCAACTTTCCGTCCCCAAGTCTCGAAAAATAGTCGCCTTCCCCAACAGAAGTGTTTCCACGAGGCGAGAAAACTGACAAAAGGCCCCGAGAAGTGAAGGAAACCAACAACAGAAAAAAAAAAGTTAAAAGACGCCCGAGCAAATCATATCGTAAAACGGTCATAAATCCTTATAAAGTTATATTTTCGAGTAAACATAAAAATTTATAGCTTTATTAAGAGTTTTGTTACGATTTTTCGGGGTCTGTTTTTGCTTGACCGTGGAGAAACTGGTTCGATCGTCTTCGGAATCGATTGCGTGTCGTGGGGCTGTTTTGGGGGGTTTTGGGACGGACGGCAGGAAGCGTCCGGTAATTACAGTCGGATACGGTCATTGCTTGGTTGGACCTTTGGCGGTCTTAACATTCCGATAGAGTCCTCCCATTGAGCCTAAGTAGCGTGAAATCGCGAGACGGATCGCGCGAGATAATTGAGGGCTTTTAATCAGACGGCAAAACATTGCGAAAACGATTTATGGCTTATGCGTCGATTCGATAAGCGCTGCATTTCCCATTCGCCCGGGTCTGTGGGTCATTTTTGCGTGAAATGTGTTGCACGAAAAGCGCATATTTCTGCCGTGGACTTCGTGGCGCATTTTGTAAAGTGGACCTGGGCGCGCTACTTAATTAGCCGCGACCGATGTTGATTGAGACACTTGGCTTGATGGAGGTGATAAGATTTTATGGGGGCAATTTTTGGGAAGTTCTGCTTGTTCATTATTGGGACAGGAGAAGAGATGAGGGGAAATTGAATGATTTCATGGAATTTCGTTATCGAGGGCATTCTGTTTGTTTATCATGCTCCCCATACAATGTTGAAGCATTAAAGAAAGAAAAACAATCTTCGAAATGCATAGGAACAACTGCGACATTTACCCATCTGAGACATCTGACAGACTGGGACATTTGACAAACTGGGAAATTTGACCAACTGGGACATTTGACCACTGGGATATTTGACCAAATGGGACATCTGACCAACTGAGACATTTGAACAACTGAGACATTTGAACACAAGGGACATTTAGCAGACTGAGACATTTGACGAACTGGGACATCTGACAGACCGGGACATTTGACCAACTAGGACATCTGATAGACTGGGACAATTGACCAACTGGGACATCTGATAGACTGGGACATTTGACTAACTAGGACAACTGGGACATCTGACAGACTGGGACATTTGGCCAACTGGGACATCTGACAGACTGGGACATTTGACCGACTGGGACATCTGACGGACTGGGACATTTGGCCAACTGGGACATCTGACAAACTGGGACATTTGACCAACTGGGACAACTGGGACAACTGGGACAACTGGGACATCTGACAGGGGGGAAATTTGACCAACTGGGACAATTGACCATCTGGGACTTCTGACAAACTGGGACATTTCACCAACTGGGACGACTCACGGTTGGCTGGAACGAACTTATTATTGAATTTGAATGTACCTAAAATGTTTTGATGGGGAAAGTTAGTTTAAGATGTCCCCTTTAAAGATTACTAACTCCCAAAATATTCTATGCAGGGATTTTTAAATGCCGTCCATTTTAAGATTTTTTTTAGATTTCAAGGTGAAAAAAGAGAATATCAGTACATTTACAGTGCAGTATTATCACACAAATCAGTTTTTATGTATAGGAACTCAATGGTTACTTTGATTGAGTCTTTGGGGGTTGTCCATAAACTACACGGATTGACTTAGGCCATCGTAGGACCCCTTCATCGCATCATATTTCATAAATAAATTATGTTAAATGTTCTTTTTTAAATGTAACAGCATTGGATTTACCGGTGTTACGTAATGTAAGGATGATCCACCTTTTGTAAAAGTTGACACGATATCCCTCCGAACTTTTTCTTTCACGCCCTAGCGATTTGTACTGCATTTGGCTTCGTTTCTTCTTCCAAATTGCTTGTTTGTTCATAATTCTAATACACCAATTCCATATTAAAGTCGCCTGTCCATGAACCAAAATTGCTTCATATAAGATACAACATGTTTTTAGAGTTCTTCAATTGACTTTAAAATACTCGCTGGTTGGTGCTTAGGGTGGTTCTTTTCAAATTTGGGTGGTTCCAAAAATATTTTGTTTCCATTTTTTTGAAGCTTTTGAAAAAAAATCAGCAAACTCAATCTTGATTTTAAGCTTGTTACGACACTTTGTATTTGTATGGTTGTTTTGCAAAGTCAAAATTAAAGTTTTTTTTTTTAAATCATGATCAATCAAAGTTCCATAACGAATTAGGCATACGTGATTGTATAACACAATGTTGTATTAAAATTGGTGTAAGAGCATAATACAATGTTCATGGTTTCACGGTACTATTGATCAAATGATGGTTAATAAATTGATTGAATTAAAGTTATTACAAGAATGATGACTTTGTACCTAAGATATCGTTAAACGAACATAACTTAAAGCATGTGCTTAAACTGTGTCACTTTGTTCTAATTAAATAGTCCGTGACTAATAAAAATAATAGTATTTCTTGGATTTAACTTTTCAACTATTATCAATTTGATAAGACTAAAGCAATATTTATCGGTTTGACATGTTTTGTAATTTTACGTGATTTTTCAATCTAAGAATATTGAGAAAAATGAGTCATATTTTTTTCTTGCCTGAGCAAAACACTATTTATATTTTCTTATAATCCTGCCAATTTTTTTCTAATACAACAAGTCGATACGAGCTCAAAATCAAATTAATATGGCCTCGATTTTTTTTTTAAATATGTTTCATGGAAATTCGAAAAAAAAACAAATTTGGAACCACCTTAATTTAAATATGCAGTACAAATCGCTAGGGCTTGAAAGAAAAAGTTCGGAGGGGTATCATGTCAACTTTTACAAAAGGTGGATCATCCTTACATTACGTAACACCGGTAAATTCAATGCTGTTACAGTTAAAAAAGAACATTTAACATAATTTATTTAGTTTTTATGAAATATGATGCGATTAAGGGGTCCTACGATGGCCTAAGTCAATCCGTGTAGTTTATGGACAACCCCCAAAGACTCAATCAAAGTAACCATTGAGTTCCTATACATAAAAACTGATTTGTGTGATAATACTGCACTGTAAATGTACTGATATTTTCTTTTTTCACCTTGAAATCTAAAAAAAATCTTAAAATGGACGGCATTTAAAAATCCCTGCATAGAATATTTTGGGAGTTAGTAATCTTTAAAGGGGACATCTTAAACTAACTTTCCCCATCAAATCATTTTAGGTACATTCAAATTCAATAATAAGTCCGTTCCAGCCAACCGTGCGACTGGGACATCTGGCAGACTGGGACATTTGACCAACTGTGACATTTGATCAATTTGGAGTTGTTTTTGCACTGCTGCAACTTTTTTATCCAACTAGGAAATAAACATCCACTTCAAGAAAATCTCTCCAAAACAATCAGTTTCTTTTAATACCCCGAATGCCCTGAGGACAAACATTCTAAATCAAAGCCGCGCACAAACAGTACAGCTCAGCAGCGTCAATTCCGCTACCTGGCGTTCATCAGGCTCTCAAGTTGAACCGTGCGCGCTCATCAACCGCACACCAGCGACGATGCTTGATTAATGATGTTTTTGATCCAATTTATTGCCCAGACAAATTACACTTGCGCCAACCACCGACCGACCGCCGCCAATTTGAATTTGAACAGTTGTTTGTCGGCGGTCTACAGCGCGTCCGTCCATTGTGCCCGCAATGAGCATATATGTTTACGGCGGCGAACTTTGACTGGCCATGTTCAAACGGTGTGTGTAGGAGCCGTTGTAGTACACGTGTACAATTTGCCTTCTATGGTCGGGTGCGTGGAAACCTTTTGGGCACAGTGGGATCAGTGAGAAATGGCTTTGCTTTTGATCAAAGATTCAGATAAATGTTGAGCTCGAAAATACAGTTCGTCAAACGTCTAGTCCAGATGGTAACTTCTCTAAGTCACCCAGTAGGTCATTGGTATTAGGAGGTCATACGTTTTATTTTAATTTCATCTCAATAGTTCATAGGTCCAGAAGGTAATTGTACTCAGTAGGTCATACGTCTCATTTGATCTTCCATCCCAATAGGTCATACGTCTTAGTCGGTCTTGGGTATCAGTAGGTCATTGATCTCAGTAGATCGATGCCTCTGTGCTCTCTTATGCTAACTAGATAGGAAAACCAGCAAGCTAAGAACAAGAGAGCACAGAGGCATCGAGATCCTACCTCTCATTTCTAGAGTTTTCTTTGAAAAGGTCCTATAAGCTATTGTCTTTCATATGTTTATAGGACCTATTAAAAAAACTCTAGATTTGATCTTTCGTCCCAACAAGTCAACGTCCCAGTTGGTTATTGGTCTCAGTAGGTCCTACCTCTCGTTTGATTTTTTGTCTCAACAGGTCATACGTCCCAGCCGGTCATTGGTCTCAGTAGGTCATTGGTAGGGCTAGTGAATTTTCGCGATTTCGCGGAAACCGCGTAATCCGTGAAATCTGCCCTTGGCCGTGAAATTTTGTAAATACCGCGAAATGCCGCGAAATTAAAAAAAAATCGAATTGCTCCTCAGTTGGAATCTATTTTTTAATAAGTTGTATATTATACAGATAATTTAATACATATTTCTAGATAGATCAGAGAAATAGAAATCAGCTTTGGTTGTAACATGCCATGGAAAACCTTTTGAAGCTTGTTGTTGTGGCATGTTGTAACCCATGAACATGCCAACCTGCAAATACAGAGCAGTTTAAGCAATTTATTTTTAAACCTCTGTGAAATTTAATGAAAATAAATATTTTGGTCATGAAAAATATATAGGTTGGTCAATGATTCATTTTTATTCAATTTGATTTTAAAAAAATACGTGTTGTATGAAAAAAATTAAAGCTATCTGCAATGTTGTCTAATTTTATAGAATAACAATTGTTAACATTCCAACGCCCAAGGCTCTAAAAAAGTTGGAACGGTAACTTCAACTCGCTGGTTCTCAGGCATAACTCACCCAATCAAGACGATTCTTTTTTCCAGTGATTTGTTAGGATGTCTAGATGATCCTAGAACTTTGCAGAACTAAAATAAAATTCGCCAAAAATTCCGTGGAGGCAGTCTTTTTGAAAAAGTTGGAACGATGTTTTTGGTCGCAAAAATTACAGATTTGATCAAATTGAGTTCTGCAAAGTTCTAGGATCATCTAGACATCCTAACAAATCACTGGAAAAAAGAATCGTCTTGATTGGGTGAGTTATGCCTGAGAACCAGCGAGTTGAAGTTACCGTTCCAACTTTTTTGGGAGGCTTGGGCGTCCGTGTAAGTTGGAAATGCGTTGGGCGTTCCAGTGTTAAAAAAGCTTTGGAATTTCAGGCAAACTTTTTAGAAATATTCAAATTTTCCATTTGTTGAAAACCATAAAAGCAAACAAGTTTTTTCTCTCATTCTACTGATACAGTTTTGGTGAATCCTTCAATTAGAATGTGCCTTGATATTTAGCAAATTAAATTTACAAAAAGCTCATAATTATTTTTGGTTAAGAATATTTTGTGTCAGGGAGTTATATTTTACATCTTAAACAAATGCTAACTTTTTCATTAAATTTCCTGCACACAATTATTCTTGAATCATACATTTTTGCGTTTATTTTAAGCTAATTTTTGAGAACCGTGAAATGGCCGTGAAATTTCATTGTTTTGAAATTGGCATGCCGCGTAAATTCAATATTTTTGCCGTGAAAAATCACTAGCCCTAGTCATTGGTATCAGTTGGTCATTGTTCTCAGTAGGTCATTGTTCTCAGTAGGTCATTCGTCTCAGTAGGTCATTGGTCTCAGTAAGTCAGTAGGTCTCAGTAGGTCATACGTCTCATTTGATCTTTCTTCCCAATACGTCATACGTTCCAGAAGGTAATTGTTCTCAGTAAGTCAAACGTCTCATTTGATCTTTCGTCCCAATAGCTCAGATGGTCATGGGTCCAGTCGGTCATACACCCCAGATTGGTATCAGTAGGTCATACGTCTCGGTAGGTCATTGTTGTCAGTAGGTCATTGTTCTCAGTAGGTAATTGTTTTCAGTAGGTCATTGGTCTCAGTAGGTCAGTAGATCTCAGTAAGTTATATGTCTCATTAGATCTTTCGTCCCAATAGGTCATACGTCTAAGATGGTCATGGGTCCAGTCGGTCGTACATCCCAGTAGGTCATTGGTCTCAGTAGGTAATTGTTTTCAGTAGGTCATTGGTCTCAGTAGGTCAGTAGATCTCAGTAAGTTATATGTCTCATTAGATCTTTCGTCCCAATAGGTCATACGTCCCAGTCGGTCATACGTCTCAGTAGGTCATATCACTCATTTGATCTTTCGTCCCAATAAGTCATACGTCTAAGATGGTCATGGGTCCAGTCGGTCGTACATCCCAGTAGGTCATTGGTCTCAGTAGGTCATATGTCTCATTTGATGTTACGTCCCAATAGGTCATGCTTTCCAGTAGGTAGTTAATAATATGTCATAGTGTCATTTGATCTTTCTCCCCAAAAGGTCATACGTCCCATTTGGTCATTGGTTTCAGAAGGTCATTGTTCTCAGTAGGTCATTGATCTCAGTAGGTCTTTGGTCTCAGTAGCTTCTACCTTTCATTTGATCTTTTCTACTAATAGGTCATACGTCTCAGATGGTCATGGGTCCAGTCGGTCATACACCCCAGTGGGTCATTGGTCTCAATTGGTCATACTTTTACGTTGGTTACACATCCCAAATGATCATCAGTCTCAGTTGGCCGTACAATACATCCTAATAGACCATAAGTTACGGATCCTTAAACCAACGTTATTCCCAGATTTTCAATCTGACCAACTCTCACTTTCTACCACTGTGCACTGCCACTAGTTAATGAGTTGTGTACTTAGAGGCACACTTTGTGTGCACTGATTCGCGGTGTACTCCCTCCCCCCCTTCCCCTCTCTGTGAAAACCCCCTTTACCAACCATTCTTCAACCTGCCCAACAGGCGGTAATGCGGTTGATTGCTAGGTTCGTCAGATTCAGCCGCCGCCGTCAGTTTTATTGGTTTTGAATGAAAGACCCATGCGGCCGTTGAATCGAAATCGGATCGGATTATTTGGGGGTCCCCCCCCCCCCCGTCCATCCAAAAAATTCCAAACAGTCATTAGCACAGCGTGGTCGCGCGTCCAAGTTTGGGGTTTTAGGATCCGCAAAGGCCCTCGGCGCAAATGATCCGTCGGAATATGTGGAGTACGAGAGCAGTTCGCACAGTATGATGCGGCGGTTGATTTATGGGTTTTTGGTAGCTTCCGCGTCGTCGAATTGGTGTGTCTTAGGGTAATCAAAATTGGCTCTGGAGAGCGGTAGCGCGAGGTGATAGACTTGCGCTTTGGCTACCGCGCGGGTTGATTGGTTTTGGAGGGTTTTCTTCGGGGGGGATTTGCTGGAAGTCTATGGGTGCGGAGTAAGCCAGTGATTGATGATCGCTGGCAGCTAATACAGTACACCCAAAACTGGCAGCGCTAGTCCGAGAGAATGATGGTCTCGAGTCGAGAGAATAGTGGTACCATTCACGGACGCAGAGAACACAGCTCGAGATGGGCGATAGAACTATTCTCTCGAGGTTCATTTGCAAAAAAAGTTCATCCGTCAAACAAAAAACCAAAAGTGTCGACAACGGGAATCGAACCAGAGACCTTTGACAAACCAATCCAATGACTTAGCTGCCTCGGCCACCACAGCTTGGTGACCAAGGAGAAGTCAGAAGTCGATGTATGACACTTGTTGGAGATTTATTGATTCAACTAACGAATGAACTCATTTGTTATGATGGTGTGAGTTGGTACCATTATTCTATCGATTTTGTCACTGAGCCCTCAATAAATTTTGAGAGAACGATTATCTCGATTCTAAATTTTGGGTGTAGTTTATGGAGCAGTGCTAAATTGTTGAAAATGTTGCAGAAGTGGCGGGTTTATGAAAGAAATCATTTAAATCGTTCATTGAAGAAGACTTAGGAGGTATTAGATGGTAATGGTCATCTTATTAGATCATAGGTTCATCTGCTTGAAATTAGAACAAACCACAAGAAAAGAGTTTCAAAACCACTTCAAGGAAACTTTGAATGACTCAGGATACCCAAAATAACAACAATGTATTTTTGATTCGTACAGCTGCCTCAGTTAAGCACGGCCCAGTGCTTAACTGAAGCACAGAGCTTATGGGATTTCGGCCATATGGGAAACATTGGCTATAATCCTATGAAAAATCATCCGAATTTCGAAAAAAAATTACAATTATTTGGAATCGAAATGATGTCAGCAATCCATTGCAGTTATAATTACATGAAAATTTTCACAAAATTCGTATTTTCCCTTTTATTATTTTGAGAATTCTCAAGATTTTCACAAAACTCCGTATTTTCGAAAAATTACTCAAAATTTCAGTATTTTACAATATGGGTATCAAATGATCAGATTTTTCATACATTTCGAAAACATTAAAGCAAATATAAAAAATACTAAAAAAAACGTAAAACTACGTATTTTCGAAAAGATACTTAAAATTTCAGTTTTTTTTTACAATATGGATGTCAAGCGATCGGGATTTTATCATATATTTCGAAAGTGGAAAAACAAATTTTTGAAAATACTAAAAAAATTCATTAAACTACGTATTTTCGAAAAAAAAATTAAAATTAAGTTTTTTTACAATATGGGTGTCAAATTATAGGAATTTTATCGTATATTTCGAAAGTGAAAAAACAAATTTATGAAAAAACTCGAATTTTTCACAATGCTACGTATTTTCGAAAAAATATTCAAAATTTCAGTTGTGAAATGAACTGAATGAAATTTTGAGTTTTTTTCGAAAATAGGTAGTTTTTTTTGAAAAAAATGAGAATTTTTAGAAATTTGTTTTGCTATTTTCGAAATATACGATAAAATTCCGATAATTTGACACCTTTGTAAAATACTGAAATTTTTTAGATTTTTTTGAAAATCAGTTTTATGAAAATTGTTAGTATTTAAAAAAAATGTGTTGTTTGAAAATTTTTAGAAATTTGTTTTGCCACTTTCGAAATATACGTAAAATCTCGATCATTTGTTACCTTTGTAAAAAACTGAAATTTTTAGATTTCTTTTGAAAATCATGGTTTTATGAAAATTGTTAGTATTTTCAACAAAATTCCGTTTATCTGATATTCATATTGTTAAAGATTGAAATTTTAGTTCTTTTTCGAAAATACGTAGTTTTATGATTTTTTTTTGTATTTTCAAAAAAATGTGTTATTATTTTCGAAATGTATGAAAAAAATTCCGATCATTTGATACACATATTGTAAAATAATGATCTAGAGGTTTCTTTTGGAGAAAAAATGCATTTTTCAAATACAGAAAAAATACGTATTTTTGTGTGAAAATTTCTTGTAAATATAGTTGCAATGGATAGCTGACATCATCTCGATTTTAAAACACTATAATTTTTTAAGCTTTCACTGAAGTTATGCGGGTAGAATTCAGAGTAAACATTCTTCAACTTCTTGGTTGTTATGGTTTCAGATTTTGATTTTGATATTTTGACATTTAGACATTTAGACTTTAAAACTTTTGGACATTTATACTTTTGGGCATTTAGACATTTAGACATTTACACACTTGGACATTTAGTCATTTAAACATTTAGACATTTAGACATTTAGACATTTAGACATTTAGACATTTAGACATTTAGACATTTAGACATTTAGACATTTAGACATTTAGACATTTAGACATTTAGACATTTAGACATTTAGACATTTAAACATTTAGACATTTAGACATTTAGACATTTAGACATTTAGACATTTAGACATTTAGACATTTAGACATTTAGACATTTAGACATTTAGACATTTAGACATTTAGACATTTAGACATTTAGACATTTAGACATTTAGACATTTAGACATTTAGACATTTAGACATTTAGACATTTAGACATTTAGACATTTAGACATTTAGACATTTAGACATTTAGACATTTAGACATTTAGACATTTAGACATTTAGACATTTAGACATTTAGACATTTAGACATTTAGACATTTAGACATTTAGACATTTAGACATTTAGACATTTAGACATTTAGACATTTAGACATTTAGACATTTAGACATTTAGACATTTAGACATTTAGACATTTAGACATTTAGACATTTAGACATCTAGAAATCTAGACATCTAGACATTTAGACATTTAGATATCGAGACATTTAGACATTTAGACATTTAGACATTTAGACATTTAGACATTTAGACATTTAGACATTTAGACATTTAGACATTTAGACATTTAGACATTTAGACATTTAGACATTTAGACATTTAGACATTTAGACATTTAGACATTTAGACATTTAGACATTTAGACATTTAGACATTTAGACATTTAGACATTTAGACATTTAGACATTTAGACATTTAGACATTTAGACATTTAGACAATTAGACATTTAGACATTTAGACATTTAGACATTTAGACATTTAGACATTTAGACATTTAGACATTTAGACATTTAGACATTTAGACATTTAGACATTTAGACATTTAGACATTTAGACATTTAGACATTTAGACATTTAGACATTTAGACATTTAGACATTTAGACATTTAGACATTTGGACATTTGGACATTTAGACATTTAGACATTTAGACATTTAGACATTTGGACATTTGGACATTTAGACATTTAGACATTTAGACATTTAGACATTTAGACATTTAGACATTTAGACATTTAGACATTTAGACATTTAGACATTTAGACATTTAGACATTTAGACATTTTAGACATTTTAGACATTTTAGACATTTAGACATTTAGACATTAAAACATTTAGACATTTAGACATTTGAATTTGCCTATCCTAAAAGACATCAAACCTCATCTTGAACATGATTCATCTTACTCTCGACCTGCAATCCCCTCACAACTAATTCCGCAACACCCCGAACACACTCAAATTTCGGCGAGGCCAAGGGAAGTCGTCGCGCGATCGGGCCATTTATTGGCCACCTCCGCTCTCGAACCCTCCCAATTGAGGCGACCTCGTGAGCCGGCCATAACCGTTCATCTTTATGGCTCTATATTAAATTTAATTAGATCACCAGTCTCGGTAATGAGATTAAGCGTCGTTCGGATGAAGACGTGTCGTGATCGTGTGGGTTGTCACCGGGGATCGTCGGATATCCCGGTACGGTTCCCGCGCCCAGCTCTATTTGGAAAATTATAAAATCATTACCATCGAAGTCTAACCTAACCTCGTGTAAAAAGTAAATATTGTCTAAGGGGGCTGCTGCAGACAATACCTGCACAAGTCGGAACGGATCAGCTGCGCCAAGGTGCCTTAGTTTTTCCGCTCACCAGACTGTGCGCTGATTGAGGAAGTATTTAGACGCGAGAAAAACAGACAATTACTCGCTGGGCCACGGGTCTAGTGTGGGGGGGCACGCGGGGGATGATGAATTAAAGCAGATCACCTCCGACGAGACGAGTGAACGGTCTGAGCCGGATCCCACTTCGGAAGTAACCGGTGGTCGTCGATTACGCCGATGACACTCTCCAGCAGTCGTTTGTTGGTGTGGGAAAAACAATCTCCGCGGAGATGACGGTTTGCCGACTTGGAAGAATGATTGCCCGGGAGTCTAACGACTGGCGCCAAGAAGTGGGGAGTTTGGAAGGTTGGAAAGATCTACCTATCTCTTGAGAAGTAGTCGGTGGAAGATTCGTTGAACAAAGAAAGGTGCCAACCTTTGAGTTCACAACCATGAAAACAGAGTTGACGAAGATCGAGCCCTTCATTGATCGATTGATCTCGTTTCAGCGAGGTGTCACGTGGTGGTCAGCGCAGGGAGTTACAGGCAAAATGCATGATGAATGATTCTACCAGGTCCAGACGCCGCCGCCACTACCGCTGCCAGAGTGGATTAACTCTGCTGTCGAGAGGATCGGACTGGATCACTTTGCCATTTTAACACTCAAATGTCAACCGATACACACGTGAGAACCTTGCTCTTGAAGCCGGGGATCGGGCTGTGTGTTCCTGTTTGCCACCTTGGGTTAATCAGAATGAATGAGCTCGAGCACGGCGATTGATGTTTTTGTTCTACACAGTAAAAAATAATGTAAATTTGGAAGCACCTCTTTTATGATGTGATTTTACCTCAATTTAGACTGAAAAAGTGACATTACACCAGAAAAGTGGTAAAATTACACATTTCCAGAGGTAAAATTACACCTTTTTTCTGACATAAAAATGTACCCCTTCCCAGATGTAATATTATCATGATTTTTTTTTCTGTGTGGTTTGACAGCGAACCTGTCAGATTGATGAAGTTGCTCGTGCAAAAGGGCGGGAGTCGATGGGAGCGGATGTCATCAGTGCTTGGGAACCGCTGTGCCCGTCCAAATCAATGATCTGTTTGTATAACCGCAGCTTTACACAGTGCTCCCAACTCAATTACAAGTACTTTCCACCTCAGGCAGTACTTATGTTACGCGCCGCACGTTATGCAAAATTCAGATTAAAATCAACAAGAGCAACAACCAAACCACAAAAAAATCACCGAGTCTGCAATTCGTTAATTGTAATTATTTTGGATCAAACCACCTCTCCCCGTAGTACCACTTCCTCTGAAGCCGCTACCGTCTGGCTGATCAGTTTGGTGGAGCTACCACCCTTGTCGATTCAAATGAGCGCCGGTAATGCCGCAAGCGCCGACACGACCGCCGGTCCGTTGTTCGGCGGTTGTAGTTGGGCAGTAGGTAGTAACAAGTGCAGAAATATATGAATCAAACAATTTACAACGATGATCAGCGCAAAGCAGCAGTTCATCCCAAAATAAAAAAGAGATGCTGAAGAAGCAAATCGTCTGGGTTGGGCTAGGCAACAGGTTGCGTAGGGTGGTTCTGAAATACTACCACGGAAATTCCTGTCTTACACACTTTAATCTTGATTTCGAAAATTATTTACAACGGCTTAAGGTGAAACGGGACGTAAGTTTTTGGACAACTTTTATACAACTTTAATCAATTTCTGATCTCGACAGATTGCTTGCTATCGACCATAACTCATAATTCGCCAACAAATTGTTTACCTTTGTCTTTTCAAAAATAATATTTTCAAAAAATTAGAATCAAGACTAACATTTCAAAAGGGTCTTTTGAAATGTTGTTGTTGATTTTTATTAAAGATCGAAAAATTTCACGAATATGTCATGTTTTAACATCGAAAATCGGAGTTGCTAAGATATCGACATTACAAAATGGTGAGTTTTTTGGGTAAGACTTAGAAAACTTGAATTTTCCTGTTTCTTTTTGTTTAAGCCGCTGTATCTCAGCAACTAGAGGTCCAATCTTCAATGTCCTTTAGACAATTTTATAGCAAATTTTCGAACTTAAAAAAAAATATTTTCAGAAATGGTTACTCATGATCACTATTTGTAAAAATCGAAAAACAGCCAATAAATAAAACTTTCGGTGGCTATATCTTGAAAACGGAGCCCTATATCAAAAAATCTGTTGAGTCATTTTCGATTGTAAATTCAATTCTACATAAAAAAGCAGGTCAAATATTGTTTTGTATGAAATTTAGATTTTTTTTTTAAATCTAATTTTTTTCAAAAAAAAATTAACTCTGCGGCAGATTTTTTTTACCATATTTCTCTATGGCTCAAAAGTTGCGGGTTTTTGTCCCCTAAAACATATAAAAAAATCTCGAAAATAAGTTTTTTTGAAAAAAAAAGTTAATAAAAAAATTGGCAAATTATTTTTTCCGTGTACCTATCAATAGTCCTCAACAATACCTATAACTTTGCCGAAGACACTAAATTGATCAGAAAATTTACTCAAGAGTTACAGCTGTTTGAATATTTTCGTACCATTTTTGTATGGACAGCAGCCATAATTGTATGGAGACTTGTATGGGTGAATCAATGCCACAAAATAGCTTCTTTGGTCATAGGGAAGGCCTCCACAAAGTTTAAGGTCAAATAAAAAAAATACAAATAAAATCCATTTCAGGTTTTGGTAGAGAATTGCCCTGTGAATACTTTTATTTCTTAAAACTTCGACATTTTATCCAATCTTCGTAAAAATATAAATGTTCAAACTTTCTTTTAAGAACATCATATTTTTTTTAAATGTTCCTAAATATCATTAGAATGATAAATTGTCTAAAAGCTATTTAATTTTTTTTTATATTTGAATATCTTTAAACAGCTCAAGGAAAAATAAACTTTATAAATATTTTCAAGTTAAACATATTTTTTATCGTTAATTTATTCTTTTTGTATTTCTGTGATTTTTTTAAATAAAATTTCAAGCTCAACCGTTACACATATTATTAGAGAATTTATTTTTTATCTTTTAATTTTGTTTTTTATTTTAGATTTTTTTTGAAAACGAATCGGTACATTGATTTTTTTTAAATAAACTGTCCTTGAAATGTTTTTTTTCTAGATTTAATATTTGTTTTGCATAACTGTTCTTTTCACTCATTTTTTGTGATTTTTGTTTGTTTTGTTGAGATTTTGTACTATTTTTTCAACATTTTGATGCCTCTGTATACCGTTATGCTAACTAGATTGAAAAGCCTGCAACTTAGACATGCACTTGCAACAAGAGAGCACAGATCCATCGATTTGATGTTCGTTTCAAAATGTTAGTGAATTTTAAATTACATTGAATTAACTTTTTCTTTGGTGAAATTTATTAATTTTTTTTTGTATTTTTGTTAAGTTTAGGTCCACTAAATGTAAGTGTTCTGGAATGTTTTTTTGTTGTTTCATTTTCCTTTAACTGTACATTTTCTTTCATTGAATGTCTATAAATGAAAAAAAAAAATTACCTAAAATCTCAAGGTACCGGGAATCCCCAGGAAACAGCAAAAATCAATTCTCGATTTTCAGAAGATTGCATATTTTTCGAAAAGTTACCCTCTAAATAAAATTCATCAAATAATCTGTACAAACCTATTGATTGCAAATTTGATTACATTTGAAAATCATTTATTGTTAAAATAATCAGATTTTTATTGATACTCCAACTACCGGATGGCTACTAGGATGGCTCGAGATGGTCGATTTTTCAGAACATTTTTTTTTCGGTTGCTTCTAGACCCCTAAACAATTCCCCAAAATTTGGGAGCGATTGGTTGCGTGCACACTTTGCGCAATGAATTTAAATTTTGTATGGGAATTAGTAAGGAGAAACCTTCTATTTTACAGTTTGATTATTATCATTTTTATGTTCCACTAAATTTTTCAAACCAACATAATAGCGTTAAAATTGAGAAAATTCTCTAAAACTTTCCCGAAGAAAGTATTGTGTTATCTTGCTCCTGTCAAAAGATACAGCGTGCATTGACTTATTCTACTGAAAAAAGTGTCAAATGAAAAAGTGCCAACCTCCGGGAGTTGACTGTAATGTGTAACTTTTAGGAAATATAAATACGTAAACATCGTTTTTTAAAGTTTTTTTTCCGTATTTTTGAATGTCATGGTTTAAAAAAAGTAATCCACTAATATCAAAATCATATTCAAATACTTCAAGTCAGTTATGATCCACAAGAACTACCCTACCAACCTTAAATCTCTCCAATACCTCGCCGTCTAGTCCGCTTCTCGCGCGAATTGATGATAATGATCAAGGTTGTTTTTTCTTTGGAACCTCTCTCGCGTGGAATTTCATCCCAAAGAAGAAGCTCCGGCACTTTCATTTTTGTTTGACGGCACTCGTACCGGAACGGACATATGCTGCGAGTGAGTGCGTGACCGTTTGAACCCTCAAGCGCACCGCGGCAGGTTGGAATGGCATTCTCGCGGCACGACCTTAAAGCTGGGAGAACCCCCCGGGCTACGGCGATGACATTGCTGGCCGTGCGCGGTCAAAACCTGGAAAGCGTGGAAACCTGCGTCGGCGATGATTCCAGCAAGTCACGAGCCGTGTGGTTGTTAGCTTAAGGGGTAGTTTAGCTACGCTAACAAGCTTGTACAGTGGTGAGCCGAGCAACAACCTGTCAATTCAATTACTACAATTTTTGCTCCAAATCACCTGGCTTTACGCACTGCGCAACAAGGTCAGCTCGCAACCTGATGGACGTATTGTTGGTCGTGAACTTTGCGGGTTTTGAGGCTGGTAGTTATGGCTGTAGTTCCGTATTACCCGCGGTCAATGACGATGGAGTTGAGGGTGTAATCAAATTAAGCATAATAACAGAGAGGTGCTCCGTTTACTTGAAATTGAACTTTGGCGAAACTTACTTCCTGTTTTGGTTTTTGGGGAGAATCGGGACTTCAAATATCTTTTAAAACACTTCAATTTACCGATTTTGAAACTAACGCCAAGAGATGTTGGTCTCAATTATCTCCGTGGGAATTCCGTTCAAACTCGTCAGAAAAACAAAACTTCATTCATGGTCTCAAACCCAAAACAAACATCCCATGTTGGACAAAAAAGTGCATCTCAATTTTCCAACCGGACAAGAAAATTGCCCTCATCGGTAGCATCATCAGATTTGGGCAATTTCGCGCGGGGCGCGATTCGCCGCGGAGTTTCTCTTTCGTCCGGTCTAGTATCCACATGGTTAGGATCTCCGAGGTTCGTCGCTTCTTCTCGCAGTCACCGTGCCAATTTTCCCTCTCAGCGTCAGCTCAATTACCGGCTTTGTTTTGCTCTAGATCACCATCCGTCCGACCTCCTCTTCGTCGTAGACCCGCAGACTTCAACGAGGGGTGGGGCAATCAAAAGTGAAATTATTGTTAGCCCATCATCAATAATGGTCATTAGGGTAAATTTTCTATTATTTAACAATTTGCCTTCACCACTGCTGAGGAGTTGCCTGTCAAAACAGGTTTGCTACTGCTGCATCGTTTCGTTGAGAGAGCCTTTAATTGTAACAGCCTAGCGCCAAGGGAAATTACTTTCAATTATGCTCTACTCGATTGAAGATCCTCCTTGCCATAGATCGAGAAGATCAGTGGTACCCAGGAGATAATAAACAAAATTTCAAAGAGTGAGGAAGTTTAAAAAATTTCAATTTCAAGACTTCACGAACCCCTGCTGCACACTGAACAACTGCTAAGCGCCTTTCCTTTCCCGGGCATGAACCGTTTTGCTGCCCGTATATTAGTTCTGCATAAATAGGATAATTTGAGGAGGTCGAACGAAGCCAAAGGGTCTCTCGCTTCTCAACAGCAGCTATTACGGTCATCATCACCCCTCATATTGATTGTCCGGTTATTATTAGACATGCACAGAGCAACAATAATCTGTGGCCATTTAATTGAACTAATTTGAATAAGTACTTGTAGACATATACAAGAAGTACCTGTTGAGACGACCAACCTGCGAGCTGCTGCCGTTGAAAAGTGGTTACAAAGTAAACAAATATGCGGTTTTCAACCTGCAGGTCGTCGAGACCTCTAAGATGAATCATGATCATCAGCAGTAGCACTTTCCCTGAAACGACCAGACAAAAGCATACCACCATGAGGTGGCATGAATTTCTATAAAACCGTTGAAGTCGCGAAGGCTAGATCGTAGGTCGTCAACGATGGTGGCAAGCCGGCGACGACGAATAATAGGAGCACGAGCATAACCAAGTGTAAATAAAGCAATCACGGCGCGCGGTGGAACCTGCGAGGCTGTTCAGAAGACCTGACTTGGTTGGAGTTGGAGAAGGCAGCAGACGACGAGGAGCAAACGGCCAACGAGAGCAAAGCATAATAGGCTAATGCGTGGCTGGATGAAGATAATGAAATTAGATCAACAGGTTGTTGCGGCCTGGCGTCTACGAAGCCACAAACGAACGGACGGTGCGGTAGACCATTTGCCTCCTTGATTTAATGAGGTGATAATCGCAATTGATTGGTGGTGGAGGTGAGATTTTTCGTGCTTTTGTGTACTGCGGTGGGGGAACTTGTTTTTGTTGGGGCATGAGAAAATTTAAAATGGTGTTTGGCCACGTTAAGTGTTGACCTTGGAAAATGAGATATTTTAGAATTTTTGTCTAATTTACTTAAACCATTAAATTGAATGCAAACCCACAATTAAAATTAATCATTTTGACAAAAAATAACTCACACAGAAAAAAAAAGAAATAATCATCAGGAAATGATGACACATTTTGTGTTAAAAAAGGTGTAATATTGCATCAGGAACTGATGAACTTTTATCAGATTTTGGTGAATTTTCATCAAGTTCTCATTTTACACATTTTTATGTAATATCACTAAAAAAAGGTAATAATCAACCTACCAAATTTAAACTTTTTCAACTTTTTTTTTCTTTGTAGTTTAAGAGAAAATAAAACAAATTTATATGTTTATTTGCTTATTTATTTATTTTTCAATTGCAAGAACTAAGGCAAAATACTAGTTAAAATAATTAAAAACGTTTGTTAAGTGGCGTCCAATCGTTTGCGTGGGGGGAGCACTCAAGTTTTTTTTTTCTACATCTACGTCCTTCCCACATCGGGATTCAAACTTTGGATTGCGAACAATGGTTTCGGACAACGATTTTTTTGATATTTTAATTTGGATAAAACTTTCTGTGTACATTTTCTAGGATCAAAAATAGTTGTTTTCCATCATTTGTTCGACTATATATAATTGCAACAATCTGTATTTTAAGAACGAATTTAATAAAGGAATTTTCTGTTCGTTTTGGTGTCTTCGGAAAAGTTATAGGTATGGCTTAGAAATTTTCAGAAATAAAGTTACACTATAAAAGAATACCATTTTTTTTTATTCGAATTTTCACACAAATGGATTGGGCTAAATATCCAAAACTTATTTTTTCAAGTTTCAGATGACAAAATATATTATCTTTGGAGCTCTTGTATGGCTTCTATATGGCACAAGTTGTTTAAAGTTCATTTTTCAAAAATTCATATTTTTTTAATAACATGGAAAAATCGAAAAAATACGTGAATTTATTTTAAATGTATGATATTCTTTTAAATAGAAAAGTACTTTACATAAATGTCGCTATCATCCACCGTTTTGAGTTGATTTTTGTTGATAACGTGACTTTCATTTAAAAGTTACCATAGCTGACCATATCTAAAATTTCCCAAAGTTTGCGTGCAGAAATATAATCTCTGAAAAAAAAATAACGCAAGAAAACAAAGTATTCTGTACATCACCAAAATAGCGTTGAATTTTCAATTTGACGATATTGATTTTCCCTGGGAAAATTCAAAGTATCGTATAATTTTTCAATAATTGAGTTATTTAAAAATTAATAAAAATATAGTTTTGAGCCATTTCAAAAATGAGTCCAGGAAAATTTTCCAAAATGAATTTTAAAATAAACTGCTAAGCTTAACCGTTTTTGCTGAAAAAATAAATTATATTTTTCTTCCAATTTTTGACTTTGCGGAAAGGCAGCACATTATCTTTTAAGCGTGCAAACATGAAACTTTGGATTTTTCTTACTTGACTTTACTTAAGGGTAATTCTCTATCAACTCACACGAAATCGGGAAAAGTTGCCCCGACCCTTCTTCGATTTGCGTGAAACTTTGTCCTTAGGGGTAACTTTTGTCCCTGATCACGAATCCGAGGTCCGTTTTTTTGATATCTCGTGACGGAGGGGCGGTACGACCCCTTCCATTTTTGAACATGCGAAAAAAGAGGTGTTTTCAATAATTTGCAGCCTGAAACGGTGATGAGTAGGAAATTTGGTGTCAAAGGGACTTTTATGTAAAATTAGACGCCCGATTTAATGGCGTACTCAGAATTCCGAAAAAACGTATTTTTCATCGAAAAAAAAACACTAAAAAAGTTTAAAAAATTCTCCCATTTTCCGATACTCGACTGTAAATTTTTTTGGAATATGTCATTTTATGGGAAATTTTATGTTCTTTTCGAATCTACATTGACCCAGAAGGGTCATTTTTTCATTTAGAACAAAGTTTTTATTTATAGAATTTCGTGTTTTTTCTAACTTTGCAGAGTCATTTTTTATAGTATAACAATGTTCTACAAAGTTGTAGAGCAGACAATTACAAAAAATTTAAATATATAGACATAAGGGGTTTGCTTATATACATCACGAGTTATCGCGATTTTACGAAAAAAAAAAGTTACTTTTTGCGTTTCTCTTTGTTCCGTCGTCCGTGTCTGTCGCGGGTGACCATGAACGGCTATGATCAACGACGACCAACATTTTCAAAACTTTTTTCGTAAAATCGCGATAACTTGTGATGTTTATAAGCAAACCCCTTATGTCTATATATCAAAATTTTTGTAATTGTCTGCTCTACAACTTTGTAGAACATTGTTACACTCTTAAAAATAACCCTGCAAAGTTAGAAAAACACGAAATTCTAAAATTAAAAATATTATTCTAAATGAAAAAATGACCCTTCTGGGTCAATGTAGATTCGAAAAGAACATAAAATTTCCCATAAAATGACATGTTCCAAATCTTTTTACAGTCAAGTAACGGAAAATGGGAGAATTTTTAAAACTTTTTTAGTGTTTTTTTCGATGATAAATACGTTTTTTCGGAAGTCTGAGTACGCCATCAAATCTGGCGTCTAATTTTATATAAAAGTCCCTTTGACACCAAATTTCTATCTCGTCACCGATTCAGGCTGCAAATTATTGAAAAACACCTCTTTTTTGGCATGTTCAAAAATGGAAGGGGTCGTACCGCCCGTCCGTCACGAGATATCAAAAAACGGAAGAGGGGTTGGGGCAACTGCTGTGTGAGTTGGCGGAGAATTACCCCTTACTTTTTCCTACTTTCGATAAAAAAAAAATACCTTAAGAGCAATTCCAGCTCGGATCAGGAATTTTTCTGGTTCTTTTGTACGCGACACTCTCCGATTTCAATGAAACTTTGTAGACATCCTAGGCCTATAATAGCCCTTTTTGTGTACATGGAGCCAATTTTACTCGAAAACAACATTTGAGGAGGGTTATTTAAATATTTTTGTATTTTGTAATTTAAAAATTAACGTATCTCGAAGCCGTTGCATCATATCAAAAAGTGGTCAAAGACAAAATTGTAGGAAATGTTTAAAAGTTAATTTTTTTTCGACAGATTTTTTGTGAAGATAGCCTAAGATGTTACAAAAAGACTGAAGACTGAACAACAATCATTTACTCAAACTGTTTATTTGAAAAGTGGTCCAGAAGTATTTTTTTTAAACCGATAGTGGTAATCGATTGACTAGACAATTTTACATAAATGTTGTCCATATTAACCACTGTCCTAAATCCAATTCTTGTGAAGATACAGCAGCTTTAAAATTAAAAATGCTGAGAAAATTGGTATTTTGGTGGTTTTTGTCAATTTCTAAATGACATACTTGATTTTTCAGTCTCGTGAATATTTTCACCGGAAAGCCCGTCCAATATCCCATAAGTTTGTCTGTTTGGTAAAAAAAATCTTAGAGGTATTTTTCTTTAAACTTAACACATCTTCAATTGAAAATGTCTAATTTTCAAGGGAACCACCCTAACGATATTCGGAAATTGTCAAATTATATTTTTTTCATGTGATTTTGCCCGCTGAATCTGAATCTGCCCTCAGAATTGAGCCTGTCAAAGCAGTTTTAAAATATTGGTTGTTGGTAATATCTTGTGTGTTTTTTTATTATTTTTTTCCGCATGAAAAAAATCAACATTTGGCTCAATTTGCTTCAATTCTGAGGGCAGATTAGACACTTTAAGATAAAGATCTCTCAGGTTTAAATCTAGACTGCTATTTTTTCTATTTTATAGAACTTGTCTGCTATTATTGACATCTCGTTAATCTTTGGAATTTGTTAGTTTATTGGATACAACAACTTTTAAACACTAAGTTTTTATAAAGTAAATTTTTATTTTAGAGGATAACCTCACATGACATCCAACTCTGTACATTACTGCTTTGTTTCCATTTAAATTTATCTCACTTTTACTTTTAAAAACCCACAACTGAGAAAAAAAAACCCGCTCACATCACTGAGCATTACTGCACTTTTTTACGCGATCCTCGTTAATCCAAGATGATGGGCCATTTTTTTTCCGTGGCCCATTCATAGACCCCCCTTTAGTAGTACCCAAATGTGTGTACGGCGTACGCATATGAGTAATTAGGTTTAGTTTTTTCTTCTCTCACTCTGTTTGACTCATTCCTTTCTCCCCAATTTAATTTGTAGTTCCACCGACGGGGGGTGCACCTTCTTTTTCCAGTGAATGGTACAACACGTGTGTAATCCCCTTGCTTCCCCCCTCCCCCTCTCCAACCCAGCATCACTCATTAAACCATAAGATTGTATTAACCCAAATTTTGATAAATCGTGCGCTTCTTACTGCGCCATTAAAAGGCTCGGACGCGCTTCTTCAGAAGAGAGAGACAGGAAAAAAAAGTGCTGCCTCAAACAAGTGTAGGCACCTCAAACGAAACCGGCGATTTCATGGTTTTAATTCAAGTAGCGCCCCAGCACAAACTAGTGCGGACAGCACTTCTTCGTACGACCAGTAGCTCTCCAGAGAGCCCAAATCTACGCGCGCGGCGGCGAGGCTCGAGGAAAGTTCGTCGATGTGTGTTGTGTTTACCCAATTTTTTCGTAACTCTTCAAACAAAAGTGTCATCGAGTGTACACATACTTGGGCGGACACACGGAGTCACACATACGCGGGTAATGACATGATGACACGCGGAGGGATGATGAAAGGTTTGCTCTGGTGTGGCTGGCTTGGTGAGCTTTGGTGTTCGCGGGGCACCACTTGAAACCATTGACCAAGAGTGAAACTCGGCGGAGATCACCGAGTTTTTTTTGTGTTTTTCGGCGGTGGACAGGTTAATGGGATCCTCGGTGCTCTCCTAGAGAGATATAGATGGTACTAGATGGCAAACGGTAGCTGATTGCCTTTCCGAACGGGACTGGTGTATTCACCGGGTGATTTCTTGGAAGTCTTGAAGGTTGACTGATCGGTACTTGACAATTTTGTGGATTTTCTTTGTTAAGGTTTCGAGATCAGGAACTTGGATAGGATGTGACATCAAAGAAGTAACGCAACGGATACTTCTAGTAATTAGCAGTTCCATAAATAAAGAATCAACAGTTTTTCAATAAAAATTAACCTACATTTCAACCCCATGTAACCCAAACCCCACTAAAACCGTATCACATCTCGTACTAAATCACGCACTAAATCATCCCACGATACCGATCATCTACGACGGCCCTTTTTGACGACTTCCTCTATCCGGTCGACCTCACGCTCAACGGTGTCACTTACAAGCCACTTGACCCCTTCGCTGCAATCTCAACTCACTCCCCGAGTGCTTATCTACTCGCAGGCGAGCAAAGCCCAACTCAACATCGGCCAAGCCACCAACTTTTATTAGCCCACACCATTAAGGCTTAAAGATTATCGAAAAAAAAATCGACGGTCCCAGGTGAGGTTCAAGTGACGCGCTGGGATCGGATGTTGGGAAATTGAAAAGAAGGTCCGCCAAACTCTTTACCCAAATCGAGAGCAAAGATGAGTGATTCACACGGTGCACAGGTGAGGAAGTGAACCCCGCCAAACTCGTCTCGCTCATCTTATCGGCCGATTCACTCGCTGCTGATTGCGCTCGCGAGTGATTTTCTCACCGAATTCGGCTCAACTCGGCTTGGAGTGTCATCCGGAGGTCGGTCTTCAGAAAAAAAAGAAGGAATTCAAGCTGCGTCTGGGCGCGATATGGGGACTTGTTTGGGGTCCAAGTTCGATTTTACGACCGGTCGTTACGAGTTTCGTTTAATTTTAAACGTTGCACTTTACTCAAAATCGTCGTTCGGAATGACGATCGCGACTTGGGTGTGGCGGCTGGCGGTGGGAAGAAGATGCTTTCAATTTTGGGTTGACTTGACTTAAGTGGCTCTTCAAAATCACATTCGATTTGGCACGGTATGGTGGTGAGAGATTTGGATTAAACGACGCGGATGACCACGATGACGATAATTGGAGACGGTTGTTTGGCGAGCCAAATCAGCACATCAACGAGATCGGACGATATCGGCGACGGCGATGCCGCCGCCTAAATGGAGTTTGGAGTGAAGATGAAAATGAGAGCCGGTCACTTGAGACGCCAACTCCCACCTGAAATCAGTGCTATTTTCGGGTATGGAATCGGATCCACCTAGCTGAACAAGAATTTTCCATTTGGGTGCACAGCAACCAAGGAAGTTGTTGTCTTCTTATTCCAAAATTATCAAACTTACGGACCCAATCCTGTAACAACTTGATTGTAAAATTAGTCAAACTTTGTGGTAAATTACTTTGTGGACAGTACTTTAGGGAATGAATAAAAAAATATTTCGATAGTACCCGTAGTTTTGAAGATAATAAAATGTCTGTAACAAAAATCTGGGTGCAAAAGCTCTGGTTTATGTGCACCGTTAAGGGGTTACATACATGTTGA